>NC_133649.1:247201982-247501982 GCF_009905375.1 Apium graveolens | reverse complement strand
AGAAGAAAACCTAAGAATACCTTGATCGTCCTTTTTGCATGCACTATTCTTCCCATACTAAATGATTTATATCCTGATCTACTACCTCTTCCTAACACTTCTTTATCTTTTCTAACAATCCCGACTGAAAAGTTATACTTATACATTCTTACTCCTTTTTGGATCATGCACTCTGACTTCCAATTCCAACTTCTAAAATTCCATAGATAATTCTTCTGGTACAGTCTTTATGTTCATTCTCTCTCCTTCTTGCTCATCTCTTGCCACTACATTTGCTTTTCCTCGAGAGTTCATACTTCAACTCTTATGGTCCGTATATATTTCACATCTTTCTCTATACTTATAATATTTCCCAATCTTTCAAACGAATATTATTGTTGCTTTTAATTCCCAGTTATGAGTAGGGTACTTCTGTTCATAAGGTTTCGGTTGTCTGGATGCATATGCAATAACTTTATTATTTTGCGTCAACACACATCCTATTCCCTTACGAGAAGTATCACTATAAGCTACCAAATCTCCCTAATACTTTCAAAGTGATAAAATAAGTGTTATAATTATTCTTTCATTTAACTTCGCAAAACTTTCCCCACCCTTCTCCATTTCACATAACCTTCTTGCTTTTCTTGGTTAGCTTTATCCAAAATATTGCAATTTTTAAGAAATCTTGTACAATTTCTGATAATAACTGGTCCACGATAAAACTTCTTACTTTTGTTGGTGCTTCTGGTCCTTTTTTTTTCATTCATACTATCTTTAAACTTCTCTGCTGAATTCCCTTTTTTGTCTCCTCCTTACTGACTGTCTATACTAAAAATTACACTTCCGGGCATTAAAGTTTTCACCTGGTAACCTTTTTTTTATACCGCTTCTTTCTTCTTTAACTCCTCAGCTATCATTGTATAGGTTGCATGATTGTTCTTATGTAACACAAGTACAGTCTTATCTAGATTCCTTCATCAAGATTCTACTTGTCAAATTTAAATATCACTGGTATATCAGTTTATTCCACTAGCATTTCTAGAATTTTGTAACAACAGTACTGAGTTCTGAAAATTATCTTTAATATAGTCCATACGTTCAAGCTTCACTTGGTAATATGCCCAGTCTTAAGTCAATCTTATAAAAATATCTTGCTCCATTCAAATCATTGGTTTGAGGTAACATATATCTGTTCTTGAGAGTAATTTTTTTTTTTTTTTGAGCTTTCGCTAACACATAATCTCACACTTCCATCTTTCTTATTAACACATTGTGCCGGTGCACTTTAGGGGGTACGCTAGATCCAGTTACTTTTTCTTCTAATCATCTCATACTTTTGCTCTGGCAACTTCTTCATATGATATGGTGCTATTCTGTGCGGGGCTTTGGACACTGGTTTCATTTCAGGTGCTAAATCAATTATTAACACATTTTCTTTTTCTAAAGGAAATATATCTTGAGACTGTAAAATCTTCAAGTTCGGTTCGCTCCGGACTCTTAGTTATAATCGTCATAACACTTATATTTTAGTCACTGTAATCTTAAATCGTTCTTAACAAGTTCTTTACTTTCCCTTGTCCTTTAAACTTCTTTATATTCTCATTTGGCGTCTTCAAAATTATCTTCTATCATGACGGTCTACCTGGGCATCACACTTGAATAGTTAATCCATTCCCTAAAATAATGTCAAATTTTCTTATCTCAAAAGATATCAATTCTTCACAACTTATTTCCAGAAATATCGATTCCGTCATTGGTACTTACTTATTCAATAATTGCACGTTCTTAACTTGCTAGTCCTTTAGTCATAAACTTATTGATTCAACAGGATAATTCATCTTATCAATAAAACCTTGGGAGATATATGATCAAATTGCTCGCACATCTTTCAATACTTTAACGCATAAGGTATCCGCAATAATCTTCCACGTCATCACATCCATATTCTAAATAACATATCACAAATTCTCGTTCTTGGAGATGTATCCCTTATTGAAGTAGATTCCCTTGACTCGTAACGCATTCGTGGCTAGGGCCAGTGATTTGCAATTCTCACCATATGCCCTTGCTTCCTATCCATGTATGAAAGGTAGATGAGACTTTGCCCGCTGGGTGTATAATATGTTGACTTTTGTTGGAAAAGCTCTCACAAGGAACAATGGTACAACGAAACAACTAGAAGGATTCACAATTTTAATAAATTTAGAGTTGAAAAGAAAGAAGAAATAATGATTTGAATATGAATGAGACAACCACATAGTACTTAAGATGGCCAGTCTTTCATACCGTATGGCATGCAGCACATGATTAGGTGACGTCCCACCCGACTCTTCGTCATTCCGACAAAGTGTCTTATCATAACACTGTTTGTCTCAATCAGAAAACAAAACTCAAGGGGAACAATTAAGTTTGAAAGGAATGCAAAATCCTCCTTTTTGATATCATTAGAAAGAATTTATTAAGAAAAGGAGTTCAGACATTTTAGGAATTAAAAAGGAATATACGCTGTAATGTTGAGGACGAGGATGATACCATTGGTCATCATCCACATTTCACTTGTATTCATCTTTCGAGCTTGCTCAATCATTTCCCAATTGTATCATATAACAACTTTAGAAGTATGCTAAAATGCCTTCGCAACTAAGTATTATGGTAGATTCTTACTTGTAACGTCGCAACTACACATGTAATACTTTAACAATTCGATCGAAATGGCATTCTTATCAAATAACCTTGAGTTTCCTCTTTTTAATTTAGAATAACCATGAATCATTCAACGTAGCGATCATTTTGTTAAGCAATATTCTTCCTTTAGAAAAGTCTGGAAATTTTTCCAATCTTCTTTGGTCATGCTCAGGCTTCCGTTTAATCAATGAATTCTTCGAACTCTAATAATCCCAGTAATTCGATGAATAGTTACTCCATATGCTGGTTCTGTTGTTAATCCTATCAGACAATACTTGCACCCACTTCTTCATAATCGCAGGTTACCTCGTTCTTTAAATTAACAATACTGAGTCTGAAACAACATCCTTCCAGATAATCCGGGTCTTTTAACAAACAAGAAACTCAAGTAGTAATTTTGACAACCAAGGTTTAAAACTTATTTTATTCAAAAAGGCTTTTAGAAATTTTGTAAGGAAAATCTTTTTCGAAAACTTGTTAAAAATTTTGAAAATTTTGAAAATCACACCTCTGGTTGTCCTCACTATATGGGTTGGTTGTTGTCCTTCTTATGACCAAATACCAAGTTAAAGAATGATCACTCAAAGGTCCATTCACTTCCATTTATCTCCTCTCCTTCATTGGGGTCTATTACTTTTCGTAATCAATTAAAACTTCCGCTGTCGTTGCACGTTATCTTATTTGTAGCTTCACATTAAGGCTCCCATACCTGGTAGTACTCCCGCTAACCACTCTGTAATCATTAGGTGGAACAGACTATCCAATAGTCAACAAGTCAGCTAATGTCACATCATCTTGTTTAAATATATATCACATCATTACAACATCATTAATTTCAAGAAATCTTCAGATCCCTAATCTCCTCTAACTTTCTTTCTTCAACACTTATCTACTCCATTTCACAAGCTAGTCATGAGTGGCCTAATTACTAACAACTTCTTGTAACCTGATAACAGCTATCCTCTGAAACACTTAAATCTTCTTTCTAAACTCCTTCTCACCTCAATTTGTATCTCAATACTTACCATTTACTACAGCTATCGTGTCCCTTCTCGCAAATGCTGTTGTTTCATTGGAAAGGTTTTTTTTTTTTAACCGAGGATATAAAATATGGTGTTTAGTAAACATGAAAAGATACATCCATATTTGAATGTTCAAAAGAACAAGAAGAAGCAAATGAAGATTCTTGAATAGGTAGTCTCATATCAAAAGATGATAGAATAGCGTTGAATAACTTGGAGAGGCGCAACTGTCATAACAGAAGGTAATACCGCTATTACTGATGGAAGAACAAGGCGCAAATCGAATATGGGAGAAGATGATGATCCTTAAACGGAAAGCTCCCACCGATTAGTTGATGTAGGGAAATCAGGATCTGCCATTGCCGTTGCCTAGATATCACGTCGCTAGTTAAGAATCCCGAATCACAACATGAACCATGCCGGAGACCTACTATACAGTCGCACTCAACCTCACGATGACTTATCTTTCTATTTCCTATTCCTAATCCTAACCCTCTACCCAATGCCGACTATCTAGGCTTGTTTCAGTGACTTATAACCTGTAGCTCTGAATACCAACCTGTGACGCCCTCCAAACCCGGGTCAGAAGTTTGGGGTCCACAACACATACACAAAATATAAACCTGTATATAAAATATTATTTGCAAGGACCCTGCTTTACTTAACCACGGATCGCAACAGGTTAAAATATGAAAACAAGCCACAACCTTAACTTTTATTACAACGTACCAAATCCCACTAATTTAATTTACAACTGATATGAAAATTATTCTTACAACCTTACTATCTCACTACTGCATTAAGCTCCTGCTAGCTCGATCAATCATAATCTGGAATCCTAGCTCGAACATTGAACTGGGAAACCTCGCTATCAACCGTATCCTTCTTAACTGTAGAATACATAAAAGGCATTCGCAAGAGTGAGCTAACTAGCTCAGCAAGTCATATTATCAATAACTGATGTTACACAATAATAAACGAAGTGATTCAAAGGAATCAAGTTTCCTGTTAAACAGTCAATAGAATTGGATATTCATTTTAAGTTTTTAAAACCAAGGTTAGGCTGCTGATCAGTCACGCACTAACCCCGAGCAAAGCACACAACACTGCTCTAACTACTGGATCCAAGGCACACGTTGGCCTAACTTGACCATCGATATGGTCAGACCACGAATCTGGTCCACACAAAGAAAACTATCCAATTCTAAAGCATTTCAATATGATAACAATAAAGTTCAATAAAACCAGATCATAATCAATAGCCATAAAACATTTGTAAAAGAGCATGGTAAAAATTTATAGTTACCAAAAAGGGTATGCCAAAATACATAAAAGAAGTGGCCTCCAGCCGGTAGGATAATCGGATATTAAATGAATAGTGTTTTTATAAGGTTTTAGTACTTTGATATCACAAGGTATGGTTTTGTATAAAAGTTTCTGTATGTGTAAACAATTCTGTTCCAGTGTTTGGTATATATGATGGATATATATTTATGGAGTAGTATCTTATTTGTGTGGTTTAGTATCTGGTAAATCAACAAGAAATGGTTTACAAAGAATAAGGCTTACAGCTCAAAGATCAAATGCTGTAGCTCAGGTTCAAGGCTGAAGGATTCAAAATGTGTACAGTATAAAACAGAACTATTTTGGGTATTAACAATATGTCACAAGAGAATTTAGAAATATTTGCATTGTATTTTGAGAAAGGTTTAGAAATACTTGCCTTATCATAATCGATTTCAACTTCACTTGTACTTGTCTAATGACCCCATTCAACAATCACACGTCTGCTTCTCCTATGTCTCGCTTCTATCCACTGATCACTTGTTCTATTTTCTACATGTAAATTCTATTTTCTGATCACCTGCTTCTCTTTCTTACGCCTTTCTTACTCTGCTAGGCATCATAAGTATCTATTAATATTTAACTCATACCATTTTATTCGACATACACTTCTATCTACCCTTCGTTTTATCCAAATCCGATTAACGGATTAAAAGTTACGCTATAAACAAGTAATCACCGAACATATAGACCGACAGTCAACCAACAAGTCACATATAACACATAACACGTCAAATAATCAATGACAACTCATTTATAAAGAAGTCTCGGATCATAAACAGGCTTTCGGGTATTTAAAATGATTTTTAAAACATTTTTCGGAATTAAAACGTGTCGTTGGATCAATTTCAGAGTAATAAACAAGGTTCGGTTGGCCAAGTCTGGCTTCGAAACAATTTTATAATAATTATCGAGCCTTGGAACTAATTTAAAATAATATTTTAAAGCTCGAAACTATTTTTCAGAATTTTTAAATCATTTTTAAATAAATAACTCTAATTAAATAATTAATTAAAATCAATTAATAATTAATTAAACCAATTAATCAATTAATTTTCGAATTAATTGACTAATTAATCAATTAAAAATTAACTGAAATTAATTAAATAATTAATTCAGATTTATTTTTGGATAAAAAATAATTTTTGGAATTAAAATAATCATTATTGGAATTTTTTTGGAAATTAAAAACAATTTTTAAAAATTTAATAAAACAAAATACTATTTTTACAAGTTTTGTAAACAGAAATCTTATTTTTAAAATTTATAAAAATACAGGGACTAAACTGTAAGGTTGATCAAACTACAGGGGTCAAACTGTAGTTTGACCACCTTCTTCACCATGTCGCCGGCGTCGCCATTGCCGGCGACGTCAAGCTTTCCGGCGAACAGATTTCGAGCCCAGAAACACAAAAGGATGATGGGGATTTGTAGATTACGATACCAGGATTCGAGATATACAGCTGATGTCAACAAACAAACATGCAATAATCCGGAAATTGCACTTGAAATCCCCGACGTCGCCGCCGATTCAAAAATCCGGCGAAAACTTTGAAACAACAATACAATCACCACAGTCATCGTCGATTAACAAGGGTTACGTGAATCGATTCTAAATTCCAAGGGGAACAAAACCCACTAACTTTCAACGTCTGTTAATCCCTAAATAAGAAACCCCTAAAAATTAATCAAGAACATTCATATGAACATAAACCCTAATTTTGAATCTCAATAATCAAACCCTAATTTAAACATGTTATTGAACTCCAAATTTGAAGTATAATATATGAAAACGAATGGCACAACATGCTCTACATCATGAAATCATCAAATCACATAAACCATATCAAAATCAAAAATTCATATATAAACCCTAAATTAATTCGAATTTAATTAAATAAATAAGAAATTACCCTTGAAATCTGCAGTGAAACGGATGAAAGATTTGGATTCTAGATTTCAATAGCTTCGTTTTGAGTATATGTACGCCAAAATCGGATATCGATAACGCCTCCGAATTTGTGTTTGATTACGAAGAACAAATTAGAATTAAAGTATTTTCTCTGTAAAAATTCTGTAAATACTGTTTGCAAATGATTTCTGGTACAAAATAAAATACGGTAGAGGCTATTTATAATTACGGAAAATTAGTATCCCGTTGGATCATTCCGGATATAAAACGGTACGTTTATTTATAAAAGGTGATCCAAACGGTATCGGTTTTCGTGATAATTATCCAAATCAGTACAATTTGTACTGCGGTCTTGGTCTCAGCGCCTGGTTACACGTATTACGAAGTGATAATTGTAATAGTTTAATAAAAAGCTCCCGTTTATCGAAAATACGAGTTTTATTGATTTACCGAAATGAATATTATATCGAAAATGTTGCGCCGGGACCCGCGCAGGACAAACCGTACGCCGGATTGAAAAAGTCAAAATACGGAATATGCTCGGAATATTACAATTAGGTTAGGAAGGAGTTCTCGGAAGAGTTTCGGGTTCCAAAAACGTAACAACGGATGACGTCGGTTGGTTCCCGCTTTTATAAAATAGATTTTAAATTTCCGGAAAAAGATTTTATAAAATCCATATAATTCTTATAAAATCATAAATCAACATAAAAATAATTAGGAAGATATGACAATTATTTATATTTTATTTTGGACATTTAAAAATTGAAATACTCAATTAATAATATTTTTAAACATCCAAACACATTTAACACTTAACAAATAATTCACAAAATAGATACTGAACATACATAATAATTATTTATTAGCAAAAATAATTACACGATATATCCCGGATATTACAAGAGCTTCTAGGTTACATTGTATGATCTTCTCGATAATGATAACACATATAGTGTAAACCTATATCTGTGTTTATATAGTACACTAGTTACAAGATAACTTCTAATTGATATGGAATATAATTCTGTCTCCTAAAATATATCAATCAGATATCTTATATAATTCTTCTACTCCTCTAACTCTTTCCTTGCATATCTTCTTTTGTATTAGTCTCGATCTTCTACTGTTAATCAACTTCCTTCCTTAACTGTAAGTCCTCCCGTACTTAAGTTCTGATATGACCTTAAGTCCTGATATGACATTAAGTCTTGACTTCCAGTAAGTACTGATTCCAGTAAGAACTGATAGTTCATGTTTGTTAAGATCTGAAAACTAAACATGAAACATATTAGACAAGACATCTCAAATATATCCAACAATCTCCCCCAACTTGTAAATTATGCAAGAATATACAAGTTAATAGATTTAATGATGTCAAAAACATTTAAGTTCAAATGCAATAAGAGTTTAATAAGACTATCAATTACAACTTACAGAACATCCAGCTTTACCAACATCACTGGATCAATCTGAATCCATAATGATTCTTAAGAAAATATTTCACCAACTTATCTTCAGCTTTCCTCAGAACTTCAACTAACTGTGCTTTGACCTGTATCAGTTCTTCTTCTTTACTATCACCAATCTGATAAATGGCTGTTCTGAGAGCTTGAATGGATGTTCTTTTAAGTCCATCACCAAGTCTGATAATTCTAGGATGTGAAGAGTTTTCATTATAACATAAGCATTTTCCTTTTAGAATAACTTCCACCTTAGCAGAATTCTTTAGCATAGGAATTTCTCTTCCATCATCTTCAGTAATCATTGGACTGTAATGAGAAGTCTTTGTACCAGAGATTCTGAGTAGATCTTTTATAGCCTTCAAAATGTATTCTGACCATCTTCTTGTAACATCAGATTTTACTTCCAAAAGATAGTGAATATGTTGAAGCTCTCTGACAGATTTCTTTAGTACATCAGTATCAGCTAGTCTATAAGTCCTTCCATCATTGAGAAATAAGATCAATTTCTCTTTTAGATTCTCCTTATCATGAGCATCTATCACAACTTGAGCAGACAACACCTTGTCAAGTTGCTTTTGTTTGATTTGTTCATATGCTTTGTCTGTCAACATGAAATGATCTCTTAGAGTAACTTCTACTCCTGTTTGAATCTTCTCTTCATCAGAACCTAATCCAGCTCTATCTCTAGGTTGCTTGGCTCTCAACTCAAATGTAGCAAGTTGATTAATCATGAGATTGGATTTTGGTTCAACTGGAGTAGCTTTCTTCCATAACAGCTTCTTCTTATCAGCAATTGTCATTTTATTCAAATCAACTTGATCAGACTTTGTTGTTTCTTCTGTAGCTTGCTATCCTTCATTCTGAACAACTTGAGTAGTGTCAGAGGTTGTTTTAGATTCTTCAATTATCTATCTTCTTTTCAGAATTTGAACAGTTTCATCTTCAACAAGATTATCATCAGTTACTTGAACCATTTTGCACACTGGTTTCATCAGAACTTGAGAAATTTTCATCTCCAGTGACTTGGTTGGTTCATCAACTTTTCCTTTCCCTTTGTCTTTGGGATCACTCTCAGTCTGTGATCTAGTATTGAACTTTGAAATTTCAGAATTTGACTTTTCCTTGATCACAATGCCTTTTTCCTTAGGCCTTGGAGGTTTCTTTGCATCAGAAGCTTTAGACTTAAGATCTGTCTTCTCAGTTGTAAATCTAGCTTCTTCCTCCTTGAGAGCTTCTAAATCCATTCCTGGATTGTGTTTTAGAAATAATCTTCTTGCTATCTCCTCATCAAGTGTCTGGATTTTAGGATCTTTGTAATAAACAGTAGTCTGCTTCCCTTTTAGCTTCAGAGTTTGCATAAACTTCTGAGAGTCTTTTGATCCTGACTGAATCAGAATATCAGAACTTGACATCAAACTTTGTTTATCGGCACTTGACTTCAGAATTTGAGCATTCACATCAGCAGAACTTGACCTTTTCTTTATAGAAGATTTTCCTTGAACTTTTCTTTGACCTCTACTCTTTTCAGAGTTTCCCTGGTCATCACCTTTATCATCCTTCTTCTTCAGTACTTGAGTAGGTGAGCATTTGGACTTAACTACCTTCTCCCCTTTTTGGCATCATCAGGAAGTAAGAGACAGAGAGAAGAAGTTCAACTAAAGACTGGATTTCATCCAATTGAGCTTTCTGAGAAGCTTGATTAACCAGAACCTCAGCAATTTGGGCCTGTTGCTCCTCTTGAACCTTCTCAATGGCTTCAATTTTTCAAGAGTAGGTCTAACATACCTATTCTTGTCAAGCTTGAGCTGTAGATCTAGCTTATCATCTTTTTCCTTGAGTGTATCAACCTTGGCATGAGTAATAGAATGTAGACCATGAAGACTTCTTGTCCTCATAGCTATAACCTTGAGTTGAGTCTTAAAACCAGAATTTGACAATAACTCATCAGCTTTTTATACATGCTCTGTCAAAATTTTGGTGCATGGAATAAAATCTGATTCATTCCACTTCTTGTTCCACTCAACTCCCCTGTGAGTTTCTTCCCAAGGTACAGGAGCATCCTGTCTAACAAATTTCTTCACCAAAGCTTCCTTTCCCAGAATAGGAACTGGAGTTTCAACAAAAATACTGTCTCCAAAACTTGAGGAAGTTTTATCATTTTCTGATAGTACAAGAGTATGTGATGCAACTAGAGATTCAAGAATAACATCATCTAAATTCTGATCATCAGAATTTATCTTCAGAGCTGGTCTCTTTGATGTAGATGGTACCTCGGCATCTAAGATTGGAGATTTGACTGTAGATGGCTGAGCTTCAGTAGTTGGAGCCTCCAGATAAAGAACTTGAGGTATATTCAAATTGTGAATATCTATCTCAGAGTTGTCAGTTTGTTCTTTAGCATCATCCGTAGCTTTTATTGGAGAGTTAGGAGGGTTAACCACTGTATCAGTAGCAGTGTCTGTGGCTTGAGCTGGAGAAGTCATAGCTTCAATAATGATTGGTTCTTGTGAGATCAGAGATTCCTGATCCCCTTCCTCTACTTCTTCATTATCTTCTGATGAAGATTTAGCCAAATACCTCCTAGCCTTCATTTTTTTCAATCGTCTTGCCAAAGAAGGAGTTGCTGTTGCAACATTCAGAATTTACAAATTTCCTTGTCAAAGTATCAGAACTTTGAGCTGCTGTTTCTTTCTGAGAAGTAACATTCTCAGCTTCATTTATCACAGGTTCTGATGCAGGAACCTGTGCTTCAATTATTTCATCCTCACTATTAGATTCATCTCTGAGGATCATCTTCCTTCTCTTTTGTGGAGGTTGAGGAACAGACTTTGTCCTCTTAGAAGGTTTGGAAGATGAAGGTCTGATGGTATGTGCTGATGATTCAGGTTGAGATGATTGAGTTGATGGTTTTATAGATGTCCTGATGGTAGATTTTGGTTGTGGTTGAGAAGTTTGAGGTGTTTGGGTAGTGGTGGTAGATGCTGATGGTCGAGGTTCGGATGGTTGAACATCCGGATATAATGCAGTATATGTAACTGGATCATAGGTTATTAAGGCCTGTTTGACAGATAAAGGAACTCGGAGGGGTCTTAACACAGCCTTCTTATTATCAGTAGATAATAAGTCATTAAAAGCTCTTTTTGCTAGTCTAAAAGATGGAATTAATTCACTAATAGATTGGGGTTTATCATCACAACAAAAACTATAAATAAGCTGACAGAATCTAGCAATATAGACAGTATTCCTATCTTCTGTCATCCTATCCCCAATAAAACCTAAAACAACACTTGCATAATCAAAATCAGTTTGATTAATGAGAGCATACCCGATTTGTTGACTGGGTATGGGGATTGCATCAAAATTAGAACATTTGTTGGCGAAGGTCTTTGTAATGCAGTCAAAGAAGAAACTCCATTCCCTCCTTATGTTGGATCTCTTCAATTAATCCAGCTTTGCCAATGTCTTTTCATACCCCAGACTGGCCATCATATTCTGAAGAACTGGCTCCTCAATAGTTGAATAAGCGCAGTTCTCAAGCAGCTGCAGTGCTTATCGAACCGTGGCCACTGTCACGACATGCTCATCCTCCCCTGTTGAAAAGATAATACTTGGGGACCCTTGAACACCACCATTATCATATACTCCACTTCTCCAAAACTCCAGCACTTGGATTCCAGAGACTGCGTCAGGTTGGGTCAGAGCGTACCCAATATCAGAATTAGCAAGAAAGTCCTGAATGAAGTGAAGTTCCGATGGAGCTTCAGCCTTGCTAAGTATAGACGCATAATTGTTGGGGAAAAACTTAGCTCCATTGAAAATCAAGTCTTTTGGTGCCATCTCTGTAAGAAATTAAGTGAGAAAGAAAGTGTTTGCAAGGTGTTTGATAAAAGTCCTATAAGAAAACGCTTCAGAGAATATTAGAGGGAGAGAGAATGAGAGAGATTAAGAATAGAAAAGTAAATAAAAAATTAGAAAATCTTTTAACTCCCATATATATACTCTCTCCACTCAACAGTTATATTTTTGAAGCATGGAATACACTTTACACCTGGCAACATGTGAACAGTCAGTAAACGGTTAGAACAGGAGTTAATGGGCACGTAAAATAAGCAATAATTACCGTACACATACAGTTTTTCAGGACCAACACATTAACCACTAACCCATAATGATTATGACTATTTTTATTTTACCCAAATATACTCTGATTTAAATATGACTGTTTCAGAATTTTACCATAGATAAGTCAAGTAAAGAAAAATACCACGTAAGCATCAAGGATTCCATCAGGATTTAATATCAGAAATTAATTTATATCAGATTTTACCAGTCATCAGAATTTAGCTTCTGTACTCAATAAGTGAATGTTTGTATCTGTAATTCTCCGTACAAAGACTGACTTGTTTTCTTCAGAATTTAATCATCAGAACTTCCATCAGAACTTGTCCTCAGAAATTATGCAAATGACACTTGACTGTTTATCAAAAACAACTTAATCACCACAGTAATTTTCATCATTCATATGGAGTGAAAGTGTGTGCATTTAGCAAAATATCAGATAAAGATTAAAGTCTGATAAACTTCAGTACATCTTAGAAATAAGGCATAACTCAGAAAAGTTCTTAAAATCTGTCATCAATCATGAAGTCTACTATAAAACAAATTTATTCATGAGTCCACCTCAACTGTTTATGCTCATTTTATGCATCTTTTGAAATTCCTTTTTACTAGTGGCTTCTCAGTGTAAGTGAGTCACGACTGCTTATCATAAATTATGTTGTTGTCAGAGTATTTCTCCAGTAATCAGAGAATGTGAAAAGTCACCAAGAAAATTTATTTGCTTTTCTAATGCATATTATTTAATACCAGCAATGCACTTGGGTCTTCCCTTCCACATATTTACTCTAGATCTCAAAGGAGTACCTGACTTTTATTCTTTTCTTTTCTTTTCTTTTGATAAATGAGGCTTATCAGCATGTAGTTCATCCTTAAGATTTAATGACATCAGAATTTGATAGATAAGAAACAAGATTCTAGTTTATGACTTAGTAATAAGATACACAAAGTAAACTTGACTAAGCTCAATATCAGAATTTGCTTGTGTTAATGAGTTTCCGCATGAACAACTAATTCAAACATGGGATTTCTAGTATATTAAAGACTATTAGGTCATCATCTAACACAGTTATCCTCATTGGATTGAATAGTCACAGAACATTCAAAACACTTATCACAGTATATAGATCCACATTAGATAACAATCAGCATTTAATGAATTTTTCAAATTAAGCACAGATTACATAGAGATAATACAATCTGTAAATACTGATCATAAAGTCTGATGCATGAGAATAAAAACTAAGCAGATTTAGAGAAAGAACCTGAAACCATTCCAAGTTCATTTACCAATCTTATAAAAGTAGCTTCACATAGTGGTTTTGTGAAGATATCTGCTAGCTGTTGATCTGTTGGAACAAAATACAATTCCACTGTACCTTCATCCACATGTTCCCTTATAAAATGGTACCTAATGCTGATGTGCTTTGTCATTGAGTGTTAAACTGGATTACCTGTCATAACAATAGCACTTTGATTATCACAGTAAATAGGGATTTTAGAAAATTTTAACACATAATCCAGTAACTGATTCTTCATCCAAATAATCTGTGCACAACAGCTTCCTGCAGCAATATATTCTACTTCTACAACTGATGTGGAAATTGACTTATGTTTCTTGCTAAACCAAGAAACCAATCTGCCTCCAAGAAATTGGCAGCTTCCACTAGTGCTTTTACTGTCTATTTTGCATCCTGCAAAATCTGCATCTGAGTAACCAATTAGCTTAAAATCTGATTCCTTAGGATACCACAATCCTAAATCAGATGTACCCTTGAGGTACTTGAAAATTCTTTTCACAACTATTAAGTGAGGTTCTCTTGGATCAGCCTGAAATCTTGCACAAAGACAGGTAGCATACATGATATCGGGTCTACTTGCAGGTAAATAGAGTAAAGAGCCAATCATACCTCTGTAGTTGGTAATATCTACTAATCTCCCTAGTATCCTTATCTAACTCGGTTGTGGTGGCCATGGGAGTGGATACAGTTGAACAATCTTGCATTCCAATTTTCTTCAGTAAATTTCTGGTGTACTTGGATTGACAAATAAAAGTGCCTTCTTCATTTTGCTTGACTTGAAGGCCCAGAAAATAGTTGAGTTCTCCCATCATACTCATTTGATATTTTGACTGCATTAGCTTTGCAGACCTCTCACAGAGTTTGGACATTTGTAGAACCAAGATATCATCAACATATATCTGTACCAAAAGTAAGTCCTTTCCATGGTTGAGGTAGAATAAAGTCTTGTCAATTGTGCCTCTGTGAAATCCACTTTCCAGAAGGAATTTAGCTAAAGTCTCATACCATGCTCTTGGAGCTTGCTTAAGGCCATAAAGTGCTTTGTCAAGCCTGTAGACATGATTGGGAAATTTAGGATCTACAAAGCCTGGAGGTTGTTCAACATATACCTCTTCTTCCAATTCTCCATTGAGAAAAGCACTTTTCACATCCATTTGAAAGACTTTGAACTTTTTGTGAGCAGCATAGGCCAAAAAGATTCTTATGGCTTCTAATCTAGCAACTGGTGCAAATGTTTCATCATAATCAATATCCTCCTGTTGAGAGTAGCCTTTAGCAACCAGCCTGGCTTTATTCCTTGTAATTATGCCATCACTGTCAGTTTTGTTTCTGAACACCCATTTTGTGCCTACAACATATCTGTTCTTTGGTCTTGGCACTAGGGTCCAAATTTATTTATTTCAAATTCATTTAACTCTTCATGCATTGCTTGCACCCAATCAGCATCTTGAAGGACTTCTTCCACTTTCTTTGGTTCAGTCTGAGATAGAAAGGAATGATAGAGACATTCATTTGAAGTTGCAGTTCTAGTTCTGACACCTTTCTGATGTATGGCCTCTTCAGCTGTCCCAGCTTGGACAGAATTTTCTCATAGCCAAGATTGGCCATCATACCTTGTAGAAGTGGCTCCTCAATCTGAGCATTGAAAGTGCAATTTTCTGGTAAGTGCAAAGCCTGTCGAACTGTTGACAATGTTACCAGATGCTCATCTTCCCCTGTTGTGAAGATGATACTTGGGGACCCAGCTTCACCACCATCATCATAAGCTCCATTCCTCAAAAACTCCAGTATATGTGTTCCTAAGAGTAATTGTGGTTGGGTCAGAGCATACCCAATCTCACTGTTAGCCAGAAAGTCCTGAACGAAGTGAAGATCAGAAGGAGCATCATCCTAGTTGTTGAGGACGAACTTGGCTCCATTAAAGATGATGTCCTTGGGTGCCATTTCTGTAAGAAATTAAGTGAAAATTGTGTGTACGAAAGGTGTTTGATAAAATGCATGTAAGAAATAGCTTCAGAGAATATTAGAGAGTGAGAGAGAATAAGAGAGAATAGAAAATAAGAATAGTAGGTAAAAGATTGTAAAATCTTTTAACTCTCTTATTTATACACTCCACGTGACAACGACTAATTTTGTGAAGCATAACAAACTTTTTACACCTGGCAGCATGGAAACAGTCAAAAAAGTAATGAGTGGGCATGGTAAACGTGCAGTAATTATTGCTCACATGTTGTTATTAAAACAAACACGCAACCCATAAACCAAATGATTATCACTATTTTTATCTCACTTAATTATTTTCTGACAAAATATAACCATTACAGTAAATACTAAAAATAAGCCAAGTAATTAAATAATACCACGTAAGCATCAAAGTTTCCATCAGGATTTGCATCAGAACTTGACTATTATCAGAATTTAACGGTCATCAGAACATGGCTTCTATACTCAAAAAGTGAATGACTGTGTCTGTGATTCTTCATACAAATACTGACTGGTTTTTTCAGAGTTTAATCATCAGAACTTTCATCAGAACTTGTTCCTCAGAATTTATGCAAATAATACTTAAGTGTTTGTCAAAAACAACTTAATCACCACAGTAATTTTCATCATTCATATGGAATGAGAGTGTGTGCATTTGCAAATAATCAGATAAAGATTAAAGTCTGATAAACTTCAGATATCTTAGAAATAAGGCATAACTAAAAAAATGCTTAAAATCTGTCTTTAATTTTGAAGTCTACTATAGAATAAATTTATGCAAGAGTCCACCTCAACCGTTTGTGCTCATTTTATGCATCTTTTGACATTCTGTTTACAGTGGCTTCTCAGTGTAAATGAGTCACAACTGCTATAAGAATTTATGCTATTATCAGAGTATTTCTCTAGTAATCAGAGAATGTAAAAAGTCACCAAGAAAAATTTATTTGCTTTTCTAATGCATATAACATAATACCAGCAATGCACTTGGGTCTTTCCTTTCACATATTTACTCTCGATCTCAAAGGAGTACCTGACTTCAATTTTTCTTTTCTTTTGCTTTCTTCAGATAAGTGAGGCTTATCAAGCTTGTAGTTCATCCTTAAGATTTAATGACATCAGAATTTGACAGATGAGAAGCAATAATCTAGTTTTTGACTTAGTAATAAGATACACAAAGTAAATTTGACTAAGATCAAACTCAGAGTTTGATTGTTTTATGGATTTCCACATAATAACTAATTCAAACATGGGATACACGGTTTGTTAAAGACTACTAAGTCAGCATCTAACAAATAATCCTCATTGGATTGAATAGTCACAGAACATTCAAAACACTACTAGAGTATATAGAGTCACATCAGATAACAATCAGTATTTAATATATTACAGTTTAAGCACAGATTACATGGAGATAGAAAATCTGTAAACACTGATCATAAAGTCAGATGCATGAGAACAAAAACTAAACAAATTTTGAGAAAGAACCTGAAACTATTCCAAATTCATTTACCAGTCTTGTAAAGGTAGCTTCACATAGTGGTTTTGTGAAGATATCTGCTAGTTATTGATCTGTTGGGACAAAATGCAATTCCACTGTACCTTCCATCACATGTTCCCTTATGAAATGGTACCTAATCCTGATGTGCTTTTTTATTAAGTGTTGAACTGGATTTCCTGTAATAGCAATAGCACTTTGATTATCACAGTAAATGGGTATTTTAGAAAATTCTAACCCATAGTCCAGTAACTAATTCTTCAACCAAAGAATCTGTGCACAACAGCTTCCTGCGACAATATATTCTACTTCTGCAGTTGATGTGGAAATTGATTTCCGTTTCTTGCTAAACCAAGAAACCAATCTGCCTTCAAGAAATTGGCAGCTTCCACTAGTGCTTTTCCTGTCTATTTTGCATCCTGCAAAATCTGCATCTGAATAACCTATTAGCTTAAAATCTGATTCCCTAGGATACCACAATCCTAGATCAACTGTACCCTTGAGATATTTGAAAATTCTTTTCATAGCTATTAGATGAGGTTCTCTTGGATCAGCCTGAAATCTTGCACAAAGATAGGTAGCATACATGATATCAGCTCTACTTGCAATTAAATAGAGTAAAGAGCCAATCATACCTCTGTAGTTAGTAATATCTACTGATGCTCCAGTATCTTTATCTAACTTGGTTGCATTGGTTATGGGAGTTGATGCAGTAGAACTGTCTTGCATTTCAAATTTCTTGAGTAAATTTCTGTTGTACTTGGATTGATTTATGAAAGTACCTTCTTCAGTTTGCTTGACTTGAAGTCCCAGAAAATAGCTCAACTCTCCCATCATACTCATTTGATATCTTGACTGCATTAACTTGGAAAATATTTCACAAAGTTTTGTATTTATAGAGCCAAAGATGATATCATCAACATATATCTGTACCAAAAGTAAGTCCTTTCCATGGTTGAGGTAGAACAGTGTTTTATCAATTGTGCCTCTGGTAAATCCACTTTCCAGAAAAAATTGAGCTAAAGTCGCATACCATGCTCTCAGAGCTTGCTTAAGGCCATAAAGTGCTTTGTCAAGCCTGTAGACATGATTTGGAAATTTTGGAACTACAAAGCCTGGAGGTTGTTCAACATATACCTCTTCTTCCAATTCTCCATTGAGAAAAGTACTTTTCACATCCATTTGAAAGACTTTGAACTTCTTGTGAGCAGCATAGGCCAAAAAGATTCTTATGGATTCTAATCTAGCAACTGGAGCAAATGTTTCATCATAGTTAATACCCTTCTGTTGAGAGTAACCTTTAGCAACCAGCCTTGCTTTGTTTCTTGTAATTATGCCATCACTGTCAGTTTTATTTCTGAATACCCATTTTGTACCAACAATGGATCTGTCCTTTGGTCTTGGCACTAGGGTCTAGACTTTATTTCTTTTAAATTCATTTAACTCTTCTTGCATTGCTTGCACCCAATCAGCATCTTGAAGAGCTTCTTGCACTTTCTTTGGTTCAGTCTGAGATAGAAAGGAATGATAGAGACATTCATTTGATGTTTCTGTTCTAGTTCTGACACCTGCTTCAGGATCTCCAATTACTAAGTCAGGTGTGTGTGATTTAGTCCACTTCCTTGCATATGGAAGTTGATCTCTAGAACTGGATCCTCCCCCATGATCCATGCTGTCTCCATCAGCATTTTCTGACGCTCCCCCTATAGTTATGCTCTCTGAGACTTCAGAATTTGAGTTTGATTTTTCAGGAGTTGAAGAATCAGAGCTTCCAAAATTATCAGAACTTGGCTCATCAGAACTAGATGAATCAGAACTTGAAGAGCCACTGACAGGTTTTGATGCTTCTCGAGAGTCTTCAGATGTGGTAGGATCTTCAGCTTGCTCCCCCTGGACAGGTGCATCTTCCCTTGGAGTTGTTACCACAGTTTCAATGACATCAGAACTTAAACCGCCAGAACTTACAGGATCAGGATTTAAGTCATCAGAATTTACAGAATCAGAATTTAAATCTTCATTCTCAAATCTCAGCTGATCATGATCATTGAAATCTTCAAGTCCAGTAATCTTCTTATCATCAAAAGAGACATTGATAGAATCCATGACAATCCTTGTTCTTAAATTGTAGACTCTGAAGGCTTTTGTGGAAAGTGGATATCCAACAAAAATTCCTTCATTAGCTTTCAGATCAAATTTTGACAACTGTACAGGACGAGTCTTAAGAACAAAACACTTGCATCCAAATACATGAAAGTATTTGAGATTTGGCTTCTTTTTCTTCACTATCTCATATAGTATTTTTCCATGCTTGTTTATGAGTGTAGCATTCTGTGTAAAACAAGCAGTCTGCATAGCTTCAGCCCAAAAATAGGTTGGTATCTTTGCTTTATCAAGCATAGTTCGTGCAGCTTCAATGAGAGTCCTGTTCTTTCTTTCTACAACTCCATTTTGTTGTGGAGTTCCAGGTGCAGAAAATTCATGTTTGATTCCATGCTCTTTGCAGAACTCTTCCATAATCAAATTCTTGAACTCAGTGCCATTACAATCCTTATTATTTTAACAGAATCTTTGATCAATTTATCTAGCTGTCTGACATGATCAGTTAGAGTAAATGAAGTTTCATTCTTCTTGTGCAAGAAGTACACCCAAGTGTACCTTTTGAACTCATCCACTATAACCATAGTATATTTCTTCTTTGTAATAGACATGACATTGACTGGACCAAATAGATCAATATGAAGTAGGTGATAAGGCTCAAGAATCGATGATTCAGTTTTGCTCTTGAAAGAAGATTTTCTTTGTTTTGCCTTTTGACATGAATCATAAAGGCCATCAGGAGCAAAAACTGACTTTGGCAGTCCTCTCACAAGATCTTTCTTTACAAGCTCATTTATATTGTTGAAATTTAAATGAGAGAGTTTCTTGTGCCAATTCCAGCTTTCTTCAATTGATGCTCTACTCAATTGACAGATTGCAGAACCATCAGTACTTGTTGAAAGTCTGGCTTCATAAATATTACCATGCCTGTTACAACCTCTGTCATAGATTTGACTTATACTCAACAGATTGTATTTAACTCCTGAGACAAGAGCTACTGATTCAATGATGACATTCCTAAGTTTGATCTTGCCATATCCCAGAGTTTTTCCCATATTGCCATCTCCATAAGATACTCCTGGGCCAGCTTTCTCCACAAAGTCTGAGAGCAGGGCTTTATTTCCAGTCATATGTCCTGAACATCCACTATCCAGTACTAGGATGTTTCTCCTGTTTCCCTGCAATCACAAAGACCACTAATGGTTAGTTTTAAGGACCCAAACTTGCTTGGATCCTTTGGACTTTTTAAGTTTGTTATCATTTGTAGCGGATCTAATATCAGAGTTTATGCTAACATGCTATTTATCAGAACTTATATCAGACTTTGCATCAGATTTTACACTAGAAAGGAATTAAAGAAACTTTCTTCAAAGAAGGTTTTATTTGATAATAATCATAGTATAAACTATGATATTCCTTACAAGTATAAATGGAATGCCATAAACTACCATAATGATAGCAAGGATTTTGTGGCTTAAACCTAACAGACTGACTCTTAACTCCTGACTTAGGAGGTAAAGAGTTTATATTCTTATTCTTCCTGCAAAAAGAAGCAAGATGGTTAGAGTTTCCACAGTTATAACATTTCTTTCTAGGAGCATTAGGAACATGCATATAATTATTACTTTTATTCACACCTTCCTTTCCATTCCTATTTTTCCTAGCTGCTTTTACCTTGTTCACACTTCTAATCTCTTTCAGCTTATGTTTAAGCGGCTTCTTTGTCATTAAGCCTATGTCGACTTCAGTTGGTTTATCCTGTTCTAATTTGTCAGAAGTTGACTTCTACTTAACTTCTGTCTTAGACTCTTTCATCTTTTCAGAATCAGACTTTACAGATTTAGCTACAAACTTAACAGGATTTACCTTTGGCTTAACAGTTTATTTAACAACAATTGGCTCAATTTGTTCAGTTCATTTTTCACTTTTGTCATCTCCATAACCTAAGCCCTCTTTCCAGTTTCCACTACTTAATAAGTTCTGAGTTGTTCTGCCAGAGTTAGTCCAAGTCCTGATAATCTCTTTTTCTTTTTCTAACTCAATTTTGAGAGATTTATTCAATTTTAGCAATTCATCTCTAACATAAAAAGCATCGTCTCTCTCTTTCTGAGTTTGATGGAACATAACTAACTCATTTTCTAAATAATCATTCCTTTTCTTAAAAGCAAGATTTTCAGAAGTTAATCTTTCTCTTGTTAAAGTTTGATCTCTATAGCTAATAAACATGGTTTTAAGATATAATCTTAACTCAGTAATATCATCAGTATGAAAATCATAAGTTGTTTGAGGTACCTTTAATTCAGTAGCATCAGAACTGCTATCAGCATTTGCCATCAAGGCATAGTTCTCCTCATCTTTAGAATCTGAATTATCTGTCCAGCTTTTCTTCTTTATGACAAGAGCCTTACCTTTGTCACTCTTTCCTTTCTTGCACTCCGGAGATATGTGGCCTTTCTCACCACAGTTGTAGCATTTGACATTCGAGTAATCTCCTCTATCAGACTTTCCTACTTTGCCTTTAGATTTCCTGAATCCCTTCTTATCAGACCTTCCACTTTTCCTGGAAAACTTTTTTCCCCTTCTAAATTTCCTTTAGGCTATCTTTGTGATACCCTTCACCATAAGAGCACACAATTTCATCATCTCTTCATCAGCATCTACTTCAGGTAGACTTTCAGTTTCTGAATCATCATCATCATCAGTACTTGATGATTCTGAATCAGACTTTATGATGAGAGCCTTTCCTTTGCCTTTCTTTCAGACAACCACTTTGGGGGATTCCTCCTCAGCCTTAAGAGCAACTGTCCTTGACTTTTGCCCATGTCACTTGCTTCTTTGATCCATCTCAAGTTCATGAGTCTTGAGCATACCATAAATTTCATCAAGAGTAGTTTCATCAAGAGCATAGTTGTCTCTTATAGTAGTTAACTTCAAATCCTAACTTTCAGGAAGAGCTAAAAGGAATTTAAGATTTGAATCTTCAAGATCATATTCCTTATCCATAAGTGACTGATCATTCAAGAGTTTGACAAATTTGTCATATAAACCTGTTAATGACTCATTAGGTTTTGAGTCAAAGTGCTCATACTCTTGAGTGAGTATAGTCCTCCTGTTCTTCTTGATTGCATCAGTTCTCTGGCATCTTGTCTCCAAGGCATCCCATATCTCCTTTGCAGTCTTGCAGTAAATTACTCTATTTGACATGACACTATCAATGACACTATGTGATAAGTGGCATTTTATACCACTTAGAGCGTCTTATAATAGCTTAAATTGGTGTCTTGAAATCAAGTATTTTGTGTATTTGATGCGTTTTTCTAGTCTTTGTGCATTTCAGGGTATTAGTTGCATTGCGGGGGAGAATTCATCAATAATAAGCCTTGGCATGTGTTTAGCATTGTAAGTGGGAAGAGAGGAGCAGATTGCAGCGAAGAAATGGAGAAAAATAGATCAATTTTCCAGAAAGGGTCTGAGCGCCCGCTCAGTTATGCTGAGCAGCCGCGCAGGAAGCTGAGCGCCCGCTCAGCTATGCTGAGCGGCCGTGCAGGGTCGTAATTTCAGAATAATTATTTTAGACTCCTATTTCTATTTGGCTTCCAACTTCTGAGTAATCTGAGTTTTATGGGACTCCTATATAAATAGATTTCAGTGACATTTCATAAAGGTTGGATCGTTGTATTAATCGAAGAGCGAAGGAGATAAGGAAGAAGACCGTTTTAGAACACCGCAACGAAGAGGAAGCATATTTTCTTGTGATTCTTTATTTCGTTGTAACGTTGGATGCTAGTTTTCGTACTTTGAACCTATTTACTCTTGTGACGTACTCTGGTTTAATATAATTAGTTTAGTTATTATTCTCCAGTGTTTAATTATCATGTTTTCATATGAACCCATGATGACGATAAGTGCTATCACGGGTTAATCGTGATTATGGGGTCGTAACGAATTTACTATGGAATTTTTTAGTTAAGTTGTTTAATACCTTAGTGTGTGATGATTGTATGATATCTAGTATTGGTTGTGCTTATTCGTCTTATGTGCGTCGCGAACATATAAGATAGGGTGTTAATCTCTTGTGAAAGCGACTGGTGGATCTTAAGATTTAGAACTTGCCATGCTAGCATAGGTTCATGTATGATGTTGCATGATTAGTGGGTAACTCTAACCGTTTTATTCGCCCTGTGTAATCAAAAGGAATAACTTGTTCTTAAATCGTTATGTTGTCAATTTCTTTAGCCATATAGGGACTCAACATATTTGATGCCTATTCAACTTCTATCTTAATTGTGGATAGTTTGGTAGAATGGTATTAGTACAATGAAAGTTGGCTTTTATCAGTTTCGTGTTATTCGATTAATATCATCACTATTGCATGCTAAGGGTAATAACAATGACTATTGAAGGAAGTAGTAATGAAGTTGTGATCTCATGAGTGTTTTAATATTGTTAATTCTAAGTGTTAATTAAGTGCTCAATTGTAGTAGTTAAGTGTAGTTAATAATTAGTTAATCAATTCTAAGCGTAATTATCTTAACATTGAGAAGTAATCATACATTGGTGAGTGAGTTTAATTGAACAATAATTAGTCTGAGTCTCTGTGGGAACGAACTAGAAAGTATTCTATATTACTTACGAACGCGTATACTTGCGTGTATTATTAGCGCGTGATTTCGCCCTAACAAGTTTTTGGCGCTGCTGCCGAGGACTCGGCGTATTTGTTTAGTTTATGTACTTACCATCATTGGTCATTAGGACTAAGTGATTAAGATGTGTTACTTATTATTTCCGGTTGTGTTTTAGGTACTTTAGCGAGCATTTATGCAAACTCGTTCTCGTACTCGCAAGAGGACTTTAGATACAGCTGATGAGACATACGAAGTTCTTGATATTCCGGAGAAGATAGATTTTGAAGATTCGGATTCAGGAAGTGAGCAGAAAGAGCCAGTAATCATAGGTGATCGTATTGTTCCGGCAGATCCAGCTCTTATGGACTTTTCTCGGCCTAAAATTGATGACATTCAGTCAAGCATTCTTCATCCGGCTATCCAAGCTAACACCTTTGAAATCAAGTCGGGCACTATTCAGATGGTGCAGAATTCTGTTTCTTTTGGAGGTGCTGTGACTGAAGACCCTAACATGCACATAAGGAATTTTGTCGAGATTTGCAGTACTTTCAAATACAATGGTGTGACTGATGAGGCTATCAAGCTGAGGATTTTCCAATTCTCTCTGAGGGATAAAGCTAAGGACTGGTTACATTCTGAACCAGCTGGGTCCATCACTACTTGGCAAGATCTTGCGCAAAAGTTTCTGGTGAAGTTTTATCCAATAGCAAAGACTGCTGCTATGAGGAGTGCTCTTACTCAGTTTGCGCAGCAACCTACAGAATCTATGTGCGAAGCTTGGGAGCGCTACAAGGAAATGTTGAGAAAGTGTCCACATCATGGAATGCCCGATTGGATGGTGATCACTGGTTTCTATAATGGTTCGGGGGCCCAATCTCGGCCCATGCTCGATGCAGCAGCTGGAGGAGCCTTTTGGGCTAAAAGCTATACTGAGGCTTATAATCTTATTGAGACTATGGCTGCAAATGAGCATCAAAACCCAACTCAAAGGATGATACCTGGGAAGGTAGCAGGTATTCTGGAAGTCGGTGCAGCCACCGCTATTGCAGCAGCAGCTCCAAGCGCTGTCTATGAAGGTCGAATTCTTTAGCCACCTATGGAGTCAATCAGATAGCTATGGTATATGAGCTTTGTGTAGGTTCTCATTCTATGGATCATTTTTCTCTTGTTAACGATTTTGTTCAGTATGTGAACAATTATCAGCGACAACAGCAGCCTGTGCCAGCTACTTATCATCCTAACAACAGAAATCATCCAAATTTCAGCTAGGGTAATAATCAGAATGCTATTCAGCAACCATATCAGCAAGGTGTGAGTAAGCAGTTCAATCCACCTGGATTTCAGCAACCGCAGCAATATGCTCAAAGGCAATCATATCCTCAATAGGGAGGTGCAGCTGCACCCACTAGTGCTGATTTTGAGGAACTTAAGCTGTTGTGCAAGAGTCAGGTGGTGTCGATCAAGACCTTGGAAAATTAAATTGGTCAAATAGCCAATGTAGTGCTAAATCGTCAACCTAGCACACTTCCTAGTGACACAGAAGTGCCAGGCAGGAAGAAAGCTAAAGAGCAAGTCAAGGCTATTACCTTAAGGTCTGGAAAGGTTGTTGATGCTGAAAAAGCAAAAGAAGGAGAAGCTGAAGTTGGAGATGAAGAAGCTAAGCAAAAGGAGAAAGCGGTGGAACCCAGGAAGACTACTGTTGAACACACTCTGCCTGAGGGTAATATAGGGTAGAAACAACTCTATCCTCCACCACCTTTCCCCAAGAGATTGCAACAACAAAAGCTGAATAAGCAGTTCAGTAAGTTTCTGGAGGTGTTCAAGAAACTTCACATCAATATACTTTTCGCTGAGGCTCTGGAGCAAATGCCTAGTTAAGCGAGGTTTATGAAGAGTATTCTTTCAAAGGAAGGTGAACCTGGATAACCTTGAGACCGTTGCTCTAACGGAAGAATGCAGTGCTGTGCTGCAGCAAAAGTTACCTCCAAAGCTTAAAGATCCAAGTACCTTCACCATTCCTTTCACCATTGGCAAGTTGTCTTTTGACAAGTGCCTTTGTGATTTGGGAGCAAGCATCAATCTGATGCCGTTGTCGATCTTTAAAAAGTTGGATTTTCCTGATCCAAAGCCCACCTACATGTCTCTACAATTGGCTGATCAGTTCTATTACTTACCCAAGAGGCATAGTGGAGGATGTGCTAGTCAAGGTGGATAAGCTCTTCTTTCCTGCCGACTTTGTTATTCTGGATTTCAAGGAAGATAAGAAGATTCCCATAATCTTGGGAATACCTTTCTTGGCTATCGGCCGTACCTTGATAGATGTGCAGAAAGGTGACCTTACTATGCGGGTGCAGGATCAGGATGTGACATTCAATGTATTCAAAGTAATGAAATTCCCTATAGAAGATGAAGAGTGCTTAAAAGTGGATGTGATTGATTCTGCGGTTACTTCAGAACTCGATCATATGCTAATGTCTGATACATTAGAGAAGGCCTTAGTGGGGGATTTTGACAGTGATGATGAGGATGGAAATGAGCAATTACAATATCTTAATGCTTCTCCCTGGAAGCGAAAGCTAGACATGCCGTTTGAATCTCTTGGTACTTCTGACCTCAAAAATGCTGAAGGAAAGATCAAACCATCAATTGAGAAAGCACCCACCTTGGAGCTTAAGCCATTGCCTGAACACTTGAGGTATGCTTTTTTAGGTGATGCATCTATTTTACCTGTTATTCTTACATCTGACCTTTCAGTTAATGAGGAGGACAAGCTCTTAAGGATCTTGAGAGAATTCAAATCGGCTATTGGATGGACCATAGCAGACATCAAAGGGATCGGCCCTTCATATAGCATGCATAAGATTCTACTAGAGGAGGGTAGTAAGCCGATTGTTGAGCAACAGCGCAGACTTAACCTATCATGAAAGAGGTGGTGAAGAAAGAAATTCTGAAGTGGCTGGATGCAGGAATCATTTATCCTATTTCTGACAGTTCTTGGGTGAGCCTCGTGCAATGTGTACCTAAAAAAGGAGGTATCACTGTGGTAGCAAATGAGAAGAACGAGGCTCATCCCCACTCGAACAGTCACAGGATGGAGAGTATGCATGGATTACAGAAAGTTGAACAAGGCCACGAGGAAGGATCACTTTCCTCTTCCGTTTATTGATCAGATGCTTGACAGGTTGGCTGGTCATGAGTATTATTGTCTTCTGGATGGCTACTCAGGGTATAATCAGATTTGTATTGCACCAGAGGATCAAGAAAAGACTACCTTCACTTGTCCATTTGGCACATTTGCTTTTCACAGAGTTCCGTTTGGGTTATGTGGCGCACCGACCACTTTTCAGAGATGTATGACGGCTATATTCTCTGACATGATTGGAAATAATATCGAGGTGTTCATCGATGACTTCTCCATCTTTGGACACTCGTACGATGAATGCTTGAATAATCTTCGTGCAGTGCTAAAAAGGTGTGTGGAAACTAATTTGGTGCTCAATTGGGAAAAATGTCATTTTATAGTGCATGAAGGCATTATTCTTGGGCATAAAGTCTCTAGCAAGGGATCTTGAGATGGACAAAGCCAAGGTGGGAGTCATTGAAAATCTTCCACCACCTATTTTTGTGAAAGGAATCCGTAGTTTTCCTGGTCATGCGGGTTTTTATCGGTGTTTTATCAAGAACTTTTCGAAGATATCTAAGCCGCTGTGCAACTTGCTTGAGAAAGATGTGCCTTTCAAATTTGATGATGAATGTTTGACGGCATTCGAGACTCTTAAGAAGAGTTTGATCACTGCACCAGTTATTACAGCGCCTGATTGGACGGAGCCTTTTGAGATGATGTGCGATGCGAGTGATTATGCGGTGGGCGCAGTTCTTGGGCAGTGCAAGAATAATCTCTTTCATGTGGTCTACTATGCTAGCAAGACCGTAAATGGGGCCCAAATGAAATACACCACTACTGAGAAGGAGATCTTGGCTATAGTCTTCGGTTTCGAAAAATTTTGATATTATCTGCTTGGGACAAAAGTGACAGTATTCACTGATCATGCGGACCATTCGCTATTTGGTTTCCAAGAAGGATTCGAAGCCGAGACTAATTCGTTGGGTGCTCTTGCTATAGGAATTTGAGTTAGAGATCAAGGATCGAAAAGGTACTGAAAATCAAGTAGCTGACCATCTATCTAGATTGGAGAATCCCGAGGCTACTTCACATGATAAGACATTGATCAACGAATCTTTTCCGGATGAGCAGTTGTTCACAGTCCAGGAGGAAGAGCCATGGTTCGCAGATATTGTGAATTATCTTGTCAGCAATATAATGCCTCCTAATCTGACCGCAGCTTAAAAGAAGAAGTTTCTGCATGAGGTGAAGTGGTATATGTGGGATGAACCGTAGTTGTTTAGACAGGGAGCTGACCAGATCATCAGGAGATGTATCCCATTCTGTGAGACGGAGGGGATATTACGAGACTGCCATTCCACAGTTTATGGTGGACACTATGGTGGTGAAAAGACGGCATCTCGTATTCTGCAAGCAGGTTTTTTCTTGCCTACTTTGTTTAAGGATGCTTATTAGTTTGTTTTAAGGTGTGATCGTTGCTAAAGAGTGGGAAATCTTACGAGAAAGGATGAGATGCCGTTAAATCTAATGCTTGAAGTCGAGGTCTTTGATGTATGGGGAATCGATTTCATGGGGCCTTTTATTTCATCCTGCAACAATCAGTACATCTTGCTGGCAGTCGATTATGTCTGAAAATAGGTAGAAGTCAAGGCTCTACCAACAAATGATGCAAGGGCAGTGTTGAATTTTCTTCATAAGCAGATTTTCACAAGGTTTGGAACGCCATAAGTAATCATAAGTGATGAAGGGTCGCATTTCTGCAACCGTAAGTTCACTTCTATGATGTAGCACTACAATGTGAATCATTGAGTTGCTACTGCCTATCATCCACAAACAAATGGTCAAGCGGAAGTGTCTAACAGAGAGATCAAGCGCATTTTAGAGAAGGTTGTCTGTCCGTCAAGGAAGGATTGGTCTTTAAAGCTCGATGAAGCTATTTGGGCTTACAGGACAGCATACAAAACTCCACTTGGTATGTCCCCGTTTCAACTGGTGTATGGTAAGGGATGTCATTTACCTGCGGAGCTTGAGCATAAGGCCTATTGGGTGTTGAAGAAGTTGAACCTGGATGTAGATGCAGCTGGAAAGAAGCGAATGCTTCAGCTTACTGAACTTGATGAATTTCGACTCCAAGCGCTACGAGAACAACAAAATGTACAAGGAAAAAGTGAAATGGTGGCGCGATAGGAAGCTACATCCTAAGTTATTCGTTCCGGGGCAACAAGTTCTCTTATTCAATCCTCGTCTCTGACTTTTTCCGAGGAAGTTGAAATCAAGGTGGTCTGGACCTTTTATTGTCAAAACTGTGTTTCCACATGGAGCGGTGGAGATTTTTGAGAATGATCCGGACCAAGCATTCAAGGTTAATGGTCAGCGTTTGAAGCACTACTATGAGGACACGGCAAACCGGGAAGTGGTTAGTGCCGTTTTATTGTTAACTTGAGGAATGTACGCAACGTCAAGCTAATGACGAAAAAGAAGCGCTTCGTGGGAGGCAACCCATGATTTGTTGTTACAGGAACCCTTAGGAGTTAATAACCTATCCAAAACCACAAAAAAATCAAAAAAATGGAGCATGAAAAAAAAAATTCCAGAAGCCCCCTGAGCGCCCGCTCAGCCCTGCTGAACGACCGCTCAGGGGCCGACTAGGAGAAATTTTTTTATGATCAATAAAAAACCAGAAAAAATTAAAAAAAATAAAACACAAAACACAGCCCATAAACCCACGACCTATTTCCCCATTATCCCATGATTTTAACCCTTAACCCCACTCCTAATCAAATTTTACCCTAATCCATACCCTTTATATACATACACCTATCCCATAGATCTCCCATACACTTTCAACACTTCAACTCTCTCCCAAACACAAAAACATAAATCTCAAGCACTTTTACTCAGTTTCGATGACACCCAAGAGAGCAAGGACTATCGATAGCAGCAGCACTGTCCCTACTGCTGATTCCTCAAGGGGTACTGCTATGAGGCCTCGTTTGAATGATAGGGCTGCTGAGGAGGAGTACACTAGGCTTCTGGGGAAGCCAATTTTGAAGGAGAGGGGATTCTTACCATCGGGGAGGGATGGTGAGTTGTTGTCTATGATTGCTGAGAATGGGTGGATAGCTTTTTGTGAGTCACCTGAAGCAGTGCCGATGAGTGTGGTTCGCGAGTTCTATACGAACATGAAGGCCGAGAAGAATGGGTATTCTGTGGTCCGGGGGATGACGGTGGATTATCACCCTGCGGCGATTCGCCGTGTGATTGGGCAGAGACAGAGGAAGCCCACGGAGGAGAACTGGAACGAGAACACTGTTGAGGATTTTGACTTGGATTTGATTTGTGCTACTCTCTGTAGGGCCGGGCACAGTTTGGACCTTCAAGACTGGAACTAATGAGTATCGTCACTTTCCGGCGATAGCCATGAATAGGTATGCCCGTGCATGGAATGCTTTTATTTGTGCTAATATTTTGCCTAGTTCGCATGCACATGAGGTCATAGTTGAGAGAGCACAGTTGTTGTGGGGAATTTTGAATGAGGAGTACTATGTGGACCTTGGTGAGTTCAACTACCAAGGAATTCTGAAGTTTTTTAGCGGAGCTAAGCACATGAACATCCCTTATGCATCTACGGTTACCAAGTTTTACCGAGCGGTGGGAGTTTAATGGCCGTCTCATGAGCAGTTGTAGTTGCCGGCCACTCCTATTGAGTCCGGGACTCTGCATGGGATGCAGGAGTGGACCAGTGGTGAGCCCAAGGAGCATGGGCTGGGTTATCATCTTCTAGGAGAGCGTCCCACACGAGGTGCTACCATGGCGAGGCCAAGGCATGATGAGGCTGGTTCTTCTAGAGCTCGGGAGGGTGCTGGGATGGTTGATGCCCAGTATAGGAAGCTGTCACGGAGGATGGATGCTATGTACGAGATGCAGACAGGTTTGCTCAGGAGCTCACCCTTGCACTAGGGACTGCTTTTCGAGGCCTTGGAGCTGACATCTAGTGGCCAGTTTTTAGTGAGGACTCTGCATATCCGCCTCCTGATACACCACCCTCTGAGGGTGATGATGATGATGATGATCTCTCCGAGTAGGTATACCCTGTGTTCCTTTCTACTACCTTCATTGGGGATAGTGAAGATTTTAAGTTTGGGGGTGGTAGTTAAGGAATATTTTGTGTGTGTGTCATATAGTTCCATATTCATAATATTTTAGTTCATATAATTGCATAATTTTTGCCATATAGTTTTTTTATAGCTTTAATTGTTTATCATGTCGTGTAGCTCATACATTTGCCATGATCCCTTTTGCGCTGATTTACCAATTGATTTGTGATGTTGATGCGAGTGTAGTGATAGCGTTAAAGTAATGTTGAGTCGTGTAGGTCGATATGCATGCTAGAAACACTTGTATTTTCACTAAGTCTTAGAGAATGCTTAAGGACTAGATTGTTGTTATGGTTTGATGGTTTTCGAGGTTAATCTATATATTATGCTTAGAATTTTATAATAGGTCCTTAGTGATAAAAGGCATGAAAAGAAATAAAATAGAGTAAAAAATGGAAATCGTTGCTAATTGTGGCTAGGCATCAAATGGCTAGTAGCCGGCTCGTATGTTTATGCGAGTAGTCTAGGGTTGAGCAAGATGGAGCGAAACGCACTTGCTCAGAAATTTTGAAGAAAAAAAAAGAAAAGAAAAAAAAGAAGAAAAAAAATAAAGAGTTAATGCATAATTGATCACGAGTGGGCTCTTTAGTATTCGAGTTATTAAGTTCTTAGGGGACTTTGTGCCTAGTGACCTAAGGCTTTTATAGTCTGGGATCCGCTAACCTAACGCTCACTACATGGATGCCATTGTATAAGTCTTTTGTGGACCTCACTCATTGCACGGTCAAATAAGCATTTATTTGTTATAAATAAAAAACATGATTCCGTAATAAGCTCCAGGATTCTTGAAGTGTTATAAGTCACTTTGTTCCTAGAATTTTTATTCTTTGTATAATCATGTGATTGCCTTGATGATAGTGAGTTATGATAATTGATCTAGTTCCGAAACATATCTGTTAAGCATCTGCACACACCACGTTTCTGGCTGTATGTTAGTTTGCAGGATTTGATTGATCTTTATTCGCCTAATTGCATTTGTTGAGATGTCGTAAGTTGGTTGGTTTGGTCGTAGTAAGGGGGATCGCTGCATTTCTGGTAGATTGCATTCATGCATGTTTTTATTTTGTTTTTGAGTCTGTGACGCTTGAGGACAAACATCGATTTAAGTTTGGGGGTGTGATAAGTGGAATTTTATACCACTTAGAGCGTCTTATAATAGCTTAAATTGGTGTCTTGAAATCAAGTATTTTGTGTATTTGATGCATTTTTCTAGTGTTTGTGCATTTCAGGGTATTAGTTGCATTGTAGGGAGAATTAATCGATAATAAGCATTGGCATGTGTTTAGCATTGTAAGTAGGAAGAGAGGAGCAGATTGCAGCAAAGAAACGGAGCAAAACAGATCAATTTTCCAGAAAGGGTCTGAGCGCCCGCTCAGCTATGCTGAGTGGCCGCAGGGTCGTAGTTTCTGAATAATTTTTTTAGACTCCTATTTCTGTTTGGCTTCCAACTTCTGAGTAATCTGAGTTTTATGGGACTCCTATATAAGTAGATTTCAGAGACGTTTCCTATATAAGCATATTTTCTTGTGATTCTTTATTTCGTTGTAACGTTGGATGCTAGTTTTCTTACTTTGAACCTATTTACTCTTGTGACGTACTCTGGTTTAATATAATTAGTTTAGTTATTATTCTCCTGTGTTTATTTATCATGTTTTCATATGAACCCATGATGACGATAAGTGCTATCATGGGCTAATCGTGATCATGGGGTCGTAACGGATTTACTATGGAATTCTTTAGTTAAGTTGTTTAATACCTTAGTGTGTGATGATTGTATGATATCTAGTATTGGTTGTGCTTATTCGTCTTATGTGCATCGCGAACATATAAGATAGGGTGTTAATCTCATATGAAGCGACGGTGGATCTTGATATTTAGAACTTGCCATGCTAGCATAGGTTCATGTATGATGTTGCATGATTAGTGGGTAACTCTAACCGTTTTATTCGCCCTGTGTAATCAAAAGGAATAACTTGTTCTTAAATCGTTATGTTGTCAATTTCTATAGACATATAGGGACTTAACATAATTGATGCTTATTCAACTTCTATCTTAATTGTGGATGTTTGGTAGAATGGTATTAGTACAATGAAAGTTGGCTTTTATCAGTTTCGTGTTATTCGATTAATATCATCACTGTTGCATGCTAAGGGTAATAACAATGACTATTGAAGGAAGTAGTAATGAAGTTGTGATCTCATGAGTGTTTTAATATTTTTAATTCTAAGTGTTAATTAAGTGCTCAACTGTAGTAGTTAAGTGTAGTTAATAATTAGTTAATCAATTCTAAGCGTTATTGTCTTAACATTGAGAAGTAATAATACATTGGTGAGTGAGTTTAATTGAACAATAATTAGTCTGAGTCTCTGTTGGAACGAACTAGAAAGTATTCTATATTACTTGCGAACACGTATACTTGCGTGTATTATTAGCGCGTGATTTCGCCCTAACACTATGCAGCAAATTCCTTACCTTTGCATCCTTGGCAATATATGAGATATCTTCAGCTGTATACTCACTTTTCTCCTTTGGTACGGTCTTTGCTGGCTGATCTGCAACTACAACAGAGAGCTTGGTTGGCTTATGTGGTCCTTCATTAATTCTGTCAAGGTATTCTGGATCTGTAGCTTCCAGAAACATAGCCATCTTCACTTTCCATATGGGATATTTAGAAGGTCTCAGCATGGGAACCCTAATAGTCTCATATCGACTGTGGGTTTGAGTCTTTGGAGTTTATTCAGTTTTGGCGGACTTGGTTGGATTTTCTGCTTCTTCAGACATGATTGTTTTGGATCTTTACTGTATGTGTGTTAACAGATAGGCTCTGATACCACTTATTAGGTCACACAACACTGTAGAAGGGGGTTGAATACAGTGTAGAATACAATCAAATCGATTTCGAACACAAGTAACAGTAAACAGATATATTTGATATAATAAACTCTGTTACAATGGAACTGTTCTCTCTCAGTGATGAACAAATATTACGAGAGCTGCTAGGTTACAATGTATGATCTTCTCGATAATGATGACACATATAGTGTAAACCTATGTCTGTGTTTATATAGTACACAATTACAAGATAACTTCTAATTGATATGAAATATAATTCTGTCTCCTAAAATATATCAATCAGATATCTTATATAATTCTTCTAGTCCTCTAACTCTTTCCTTGCATATTTTCTTCTATATTAGTCTCGATCTTCTACTGTTAATCAACTTCCTTCCTTAACTGTAAGTCCTCCCGTACTTAAGTTCTGATATGACCTTAAGTCCTGATATGACATTAAGTCTTGACTTCCAGTAAGTACGGATTCCAGTAAGAACTGATATTTCCTGTTTGTTAAGATCTGAAAACTAAACATGAAACATATTAGACATGACATCTCAAATATATCCAACATGTTATTTTTTTTTAAAATAATAAAATAAAAAATATTTCTTGGAAAAAACAATTCAGAATAATTAACTAAATTCAAATTTGGAATTGACAATGAATTTTAGAATTTAAAATAGAATTTTAGATTTATTTTTAAATTAAATACTCCAGAAACAATTTGGAATTGGGGAAAAGGCTTTTTGAGGATCAAAAGCTGGTCAGATTTGAAAAGAAACGGGTCAAAATATGATCCAACTGGATCTGGGTCAAACACCGTTAGACCGGATTTAACCCGGGTTCCGGTGATGTGTACCGGATTCCGGTGACCTTAAATTGAGTCAAAACAACTCTATTTTCACCATTTTCAGTTGGGTTCTCTTCTTAATTGCAACAACAACTCGTATTAATACCTAACACCGGCAATCAACCATCTAATCATAATTTCCGATCAAAATCCGAACTTTACATTCGGTTTCCGGCCAAACTCGCCGTGAAGGAAAAACGGAACCAATCTTGACAAAACATAGCTCGAATCGAAGCTTATCTCTTCTATAATCTAATCCAACAATCCTTATTACCAAATAATATACAGTAGTTCAGGAAATCGAATTAAAATTAAAGTAAACTATAACTCGGCGGACCAAAATCGAACATAAACAGGCGATATATATACGTGAATCGACTCTAAATTATCCCACGAAGCTAAATCTAGTATCAAAACAAACCAAATATTACTCAATCAAAAAGGCCCAATTTTTGAGCAAGAACCCTGGAAATCGAATTGAAAACTTCCAATCGTTTGGTGATTTTGATGATTAAAATGGATAGAACAGATCAAGGGCTTCACAACGGTTACTCACACGTTGATTTCTGAGATCCACATCACCTTTAAACGATCGATTGATCCTCAAGAACACCATGAACAATATTCAAAGAATTTTCAGATTTTTTTCTGATTTTTATATAATAAAATAGTAATTAAATAATAAATAATTGGTATTTATAGTTACAAAAATAATACCCCCAAAATTATTAGGGCCTATTTATATCATTTAATAAAAATAATTAGCCCAAATTAATAATTAATGGGGAATAATTTTAAATCCAATAAATATAAAAATTATGTCAAAATTTCTCAAAAAATACGAATAATCCAAAAATGCAAAACTATTGAACATTTGAAAGTCCCATATTTTATAAAAATAAGAATACGATTTGTGTGGGCTTTAACGTCCCGGTAGGGGCCTGGAAAGTCATTTTTCACGAAACAAAATGTTTTCTAAATTAACCGGATGTTTAAAAAATAATATGGTATACGCCATATTATGCGAAATAAGGCCAAATGCCCTAAACACAATAACGACTATTAAATTTGATTCTTGATTACATATTACTCAATATTAACCCATTAAATATGAAATAAAATAGCCGAAAAATATCTCAATCCATACAGAATATATATAGCACATAACAAATAATCTTTTATGATCACTCATAATTTATAATATCATAAATCACATAATACGCATGTAATATATCACAAAACAATCGTAAATTTTTCGGTCATTACATCCTTCCCCTCTTAAAATGATTCTGTCCTCAGAATCACACTAAGGATTAGATAATGAGACTTTCAAGTATCTCACTTATAATTTCTCAGGTTGACCTCTCAACCTTACAACTTTTTTATAAACTTTAACTCACACAATCAATCATTACTCACTAGCTTCTTGCCGATATCATATTCTACCTGTTGCTCATACCATCTAACTCAAGTCTCCATTTTATATATAATGGAGCTAAATTTACTCTTCCTGGCTACACACATATAAGCACCCTATGAACTTGCTATACTTGTGGCGATAAAGCCAACTCACTCACAATCTTCCGGCCTATCTTACTGTCTCAAAATAACTAACATAATATATACAAATTTTCTTTTCTCTCTAATTCTAATAATTCGGGCTCATGAACGCTTTCAACATTTACTGGTTATTTTACTTCATTTTTCGCATATTTATTTATTCAACTAGTCTAGCTTGTATCACTTTCAATCGTATTCGAGGCTCTTTAATCGTTTTCCTTACTCTTTTCATTCATCTGCGAGTGGTATACTGAGACCATGGCATTTTCGGTTCCTAAATGTTACTAAATTCACTCTGGAATTTAGAATCAAATTGAAAATCTTAACTGGATACGAATGATGCACAAACTTATTATCATACCTTAATTTCCTTGAATCACAATCGAATGTATTCATCGAGCGAAAATCTTTTAATCTTTAGTAGAAAATATACTAACCTAAACACATCACACATATATTCTAACCCATAATTTTATTCACTTTGGTTCTAGGGAATCCCGATATAAAATTTATTACAATGCTCGTCCCTGATGTTCAGCCACATGTAACGTTTATTCTTTTCTTCACGCCACATTATCAGAAAGTCATCTTCTATATTTATGCCTTGTATCATATTCTCGGAGTAACTTGAATTTCTCATGTTATCAATACTTAGTCAAATTCCCATCCTTTAGTTTCGCCAAAATCTTAAGTCCACTAATAATATCGTTCAGTTACAATCCATACTTGAATCTGACGACGTACCACAATCTCCCTTAATAATATCGAACTTACCTATGGAATAAAGTATTTATTCATAAGAGAATGATTAGGTCCGGTGAACTCGTCCATAATAATTCAAATAATCCTTCCTTCAGCTTTGGTTTTCAAGTTATTCTACTATATCATTCTCTAACGAGCTAAACTCATTTTTCAAATAGTTCCATTAGTATCTTCATCCGTTGATGCTAGCTTTGATTCTTCAGTAGGTATGACATTTACTTACATGTCCTCCCATTTCCACTCTTCTTCCATGTCGATCAATACCTTCATTTAACTCTCCATATTTAATCGTATTCTCAGAATGAAACTCCTATCTTCAGTTATAAGCATTTCATCCCGTCTTTTACTTTAGCTTAGGCACACATGATATTTATAGTTTACTTATATCCTAACAAATCATAAAATTTCTTTATCATCCTTTTAATTCCACTTCATAAGCCATTTCCATGGCTATCACTGAAATGAAAACTTCCCATCATAACTATTTAAACTATTTTATTATTCTTAAGAATAGCACTATTCACACAACTTTTATTTCTAATCAACTTCAACTATTCCTCGTCTCATATTTGGCTTTCTCAAATTGAAGATATGTTTCAGATTATCAAGGTCTTTTCCCGCTATACCTCTTCTTTCCTACATAATCAATACATTCATTTCCTTAGTCCACATGCTAACATTGTTAGCTTCATATCTCAGATACTTTTATTTGTGAATTTTCCAGTATCTTAGAATAATTCTCATTACATCATCGTTCTATATTGATATACCTTCAAGTCCTCCAATAAAATCCTATTGCAGATGATAAAATTTCTTTAATCATCCCACAACATTCGTATTGGCACAGTTACTAATCTCTCGTTTATTCAACCTCGCTTCTTCATTCTCTTCCTTCCTTTTCCTAGCTCTTATTTTGAACCTCTAGTTCTTAAACGTTCTTCTCACTTGCATGTGCAAATAAATTTTTAATTTTCTTGTCTATTGAAAAAGGGCAAATTTATCTAGATAGGTATCGCACGTTTGTAATAACATCGCGCTAATTCCACTAAATTTCTAAGTTCTACTGGTGTCTTTACTTCCTCCAAAATTCTAATTGCTTTGATTTCAGATTTGAAAAATCATGTCAGAATTTAACTTAATTTAGTTGGAATCGATTTCCATCTAACTGACCATAATTTGATTCAACTAATCAATTAAAACCAAGTGATGACTAGCTAAATGAAATCAAAATCCAATTACATAAAAGTCAGTTTGGTCATAACAACCTTTTCCAAAAACCAGGATCACAATCATTTCGAGTATCACATGAATATCAATAACACACAAAAGTACACTTTTTGCCTTTAAGAGTAGGGTAGTTTCAAAAAATTTGGGCAGCATCTCCTCTGTATTATTGACTACCAGTCGGACTCAAGCCGACACCAATAAATTGACCAAACAACCAACAAGTATACCAATCAACTGCCACCAACCAAACTCCTCCTTTCACAATACTATAACACACAACATTCTAATAGCCACATATATCACTAACCATCACAACAATTACCTCTAATTTAACTTAAGATCATAACAAACAACTCTTATTATATCCATACCTTTTCATATTTCTTCTGATCAAAACAGAATACCATTACAAATTATTCTACTATTTCTCAAAAAAATTATTCTTATTAGATAACTTGTTTAACTTCTGATAACCAACACATGGTCTGAACCAAGACTATCACAATCTTGTGAAAATTCATTTGGTTTTAAAACATTACTTCATAAAAGATTTCGCAATTGGATCACTAGTTCTTTTTCTCTACTTATGTCTTTCACTATGGAACCTTCATCACTGGCTCAGTTTCTAATATCAAGTTTACCATAACCATTTGCTTAAACTGAGAAGCCTAACAATTTCTCGAGGAACATATTTGTTGGGTCCCAATGTGTTTGTAGAAGGGGGGGTTGAATACAAACGGTACCAAATAATCGAATAAATGCGGAATAAAAAATGTGAAACAAAATTCAAGTTAAATAAAAATATTATTAAACTTGAAAGGTGTTACAACAACTGTATCGATTACAAGGTATTAATCTCAAATCAATTATCACAAATCTAGAATAAATTCGACATGAACTTTTTCTATTTTTGTAATAATTAGAATCAAATGCTAAACGCGATTTGAGATTAAGTTCTAGGGATTTTGATCCGCTAGATTGTTACACAAGAACAAGATAAATAATTCTAGTGGTTTGGATTTAACATTAACAAACTAGAAATTGATCTTGAATTTCTGCAGAGAAGATGATTTTATATTTCAAGGCGGCTGCTCTTTTGTTCTTGACTTGTGTTTTTAATGATAGATTCTTGAAAGAAGGTCTTCTGCTTCTTTTTAATCAACAAACCAATAGAATTGAATTGGCATGACAATCCTATAGCTGGCAAGACTTTCGGTAGGACAATTGAATGAACTAGCAAGACAATCTGAATGAACTAGCATGACAATCAGAATGAACTAGCAAGACAATTATCCTCCTAGAGTAACTTTCGGTATGACAATGGAAATGACTTGGCATGACAATCGGTATGACAATCCAGATTGTCATGCTAGTTCATTTCCATTTGTCTTGCTGATTTAAGACTTGAATTTATTCCAATTAAACTTCTGAAAATTCCTAAAATTAATTCAGAATTAATTAATCAATTAATTCAATTAATAAATAAATTATTCTTTGCAGATATAATTTATTTTCTTAATTAAATTAGATGAATTAATTAATTAATAGAGAATTAATTCTAGTCTTGAGCAGCAACCATTCTTCTGCAAATCTTCTGAAAATCACTGAAAATTATGAATCAATTCCACCACTTCAATGTTGACACTCGATGTACTGTCTGGTTCATGAGTGACTAACTTCCATGACGTTTCTTCATGTCTTGACTCTGACACTTTGATTTTCTTCAGATTAAATCCTTGTAATTAATTGATACTCTGACGAGATCTCTGTCACTTGATTAAATCCACGATCTTGACTTATATCACTGAGGCATGATCAATTTCTTGAACTTCTTCCAGTGAATTAATTCCTCAAGTCTGTAGATGAACCTTGTCTCTGAATCCTTTGACAGATATTACTTTGTGAGATCTCTCTGATGGTAGTTCCACTATTTACTTATTACATTCTTATTTGAGTTGAGTTGAATCCTCGAATATACAAATAGGCTATGACATATGACTTACAATCTCCCCCTATTTGTTTGTTAGACAATAACACACAAATACCTAGAGGATAACTCAACTAACAAATAAGAAAAAGATATAAACATACATGCAAAGTAAATAGCAGAAAATTTCTGGATGAGATTTAACATTTTCCAGATTCCAAGTAGATGTTCCTCTAGACTGAACATATCTTCAAGTAGTTTCATCTTCATTTGTACAACCACATTTCCCTGTTGAGAAGCCCATATCTCTTGCTTCTCCCCCTATGAGAATCAACTGATTAAAGAAGATCACCTTCGTTTTACCACCTCTCCCGTACAATAGGATCCGCATATAAAAACCAATGGTACTCCCCTAACAGCTTCTTCCCTTACTAGGAAATCACCTTGTGTTTACCACCTCTCCCGTACAATAGGATCCGTAGTTAGAAACAACAATGGTGTGGTGTAGTGTACATGTAGGATCTTTTTCTTCCTCCCTACTATTTCTCCCCTTTAGTTGAGGAATCCTCCAAACTATTACTTAAGCTTTTATCTCCCCCTTAAAGAAGGAATGTATGCCGTCGTCTGAAGTAGTTCTCATATTTCACTTGGTTGGAAAAGAAATAACAAGTAGTTTCTTTTTCTTCCTCACTGTGAGTGTGTGATTGTGTTTTAGTGTACCTCACATGTGTTTCACTCTTCTCTCCACTCGTGTTTACACTCATTCTCACAAGTGTATCACTCATCTCATAGCTCCAAAAATCAGCTGTACCTGCAAGGAAAATCACCTTAGCCATCCTATAAGGAGGTCACAGGTGGTGCAATGGGAGTTCACAAATCCCCATCCTTGTTAAACTCGTCAGATAAATCTGAGTCATAATCTACAAGTTGCTAGTTTCCCTTTTAGGGTTCCAGATTTGAATTCTGGGAAGGTAAACAATGATCCAACGAATTTAGCATAAGGATCAAAGTTCCCTTCTAATGTCTGTGAAGACATTTCCTTGTGACTTATCAGGTAATATCTGAATCATTGTCAACAAGTTGCCGATCTGCACCTATGTCAGATCCACTATCCGCAGATGCATCCAGGGGATTTAAGCCTGGGGAGGTAGACACTGACCACTGACATATGGCTTTTGGATCAGTATCCTCTCCTAACACCTGTAAAGGCAATTGGTCCACTAACGAACCTTGAACAATCGAATCTGACCTTAAAATGGTCGAAACTCTTGTTTCCGTCAACTCATCCTTTGTGTGTGTAACCTCTCCTTGTGCATCAAGAATTGATTATGTTTGAAGTGGTGACACTACATCGGATACCTTGGCCGACAGGCAAAATTCAATAGACTCACCCTGTTGAGAGAATGAATCTAGTAACTGTTTTTGTGCCTTTTCAGCCATTACATCTTTTTGAGAAGATGTATGGGGGCTAGCAGTTGTCTCGGTTTAAATACTACTCATCTATGTATGAGACAGAGCTACTGGGTTGACTACAGAACCTTCCTTATGTGGTGCACTAGGCACTATCTCCCTCACGCTCATTCATACTACATTTAGTGGTAAGAGATTGTTGGTTGGTTCTGTTTATGTGTTTGTCTTTACAGTCTGGGATAGATGTTGTGGGTTTTCAACCTCATGACTGTCAATGAAAGAAAGTCATTGGAGACTGAACCTGTAACACAGAATATATGGTAATAGAGAGAAAATGATTTACAATAGTGATTTCAAAAGATTTTACATGAAATAAGAAATCAGTAATGTAGAAATAAGTTTGCTTTATTTTTCAATATGAATGAGTTTTTGATAAAACATTGATCACTTAGGGTAAAGTCTAAGTAATTCTCATTCATGTCAAAAACTTACATATATCTGCAACATAATGTTAACAACATATCATTGACCGATACTTGTCAAGTACTTTAGATACTAATTGTTATGTTGCATAAGCAATATACCACTGCACATATAAAACAATATGATTGTGCTTAGTGATAAGATAGTTATAAATATGACGACTCTACTAGTTCATATAACATTATAACTTTTGTTAGAGTGCCATACCATGTCCTTGACGATTGCTTGAGCAGTATACTAGTTCATACCAACCTGAAGTGAGATTGTGAAGAAGAAATTGCATAGTCCAATAGATCTGCAGCTGCAACGTCCATGAACTGTGGTGCATTGACTTCCTCTTTTGACTCACCAATCAGGAGTACACTTGTACACATCTTACTAGAGTACAATTCCAAGTGTAATGTGCAGCAGGTGTCTGATATGTCGTAATATTCTCAAGTCTCGTCACTGGTGCTATATGTTAGATACTGCTTCCTGATAATAACCTAGCACAATATACAAAATTACAATGATAACATTCCCAGCTTGCAAACAGCCATATCCCTCAGATAAACCTTTGCTGTTATCTCCAAAGGTAACCAGGGGGCCAGCTTTCTCAATCCACATTTGATAGCAGGGCTCTATCTCCGGTCATATGTCTTGATGATCCACTGTCAAGAATCCACACTACCGGTTACACATGTTTAATGCCCTGCACTACAAATGGATTAGACCTTCTTCGGAACCCAAACTTGATTGGGCCCGGCATACTTGTAGAACTGTCCTTTGTCAGGCAAAACAACATTTTTAATTTTAATTGTCTCAACTTTCTCAATGACTGAACATTTGACCTTGTAAACAGCCTTAACAAATTTCTGTTTAAGCTTAGGCACAAATGTCTCCTTTCTAGCCTTAGAAGGACTGGCAGTCTTAGACCTATCATGCTTCTTGTTATTCACATGCTGACGAGGAGTAGTCTTATCATTAGACACATGCTTACCATTAAAATAAGCATACATCATATTAAAAGCACAAGACATACAATTAGCAACACCACATGCTTTATGAGAGTGATTAACAGCAGGTAATTTATGCATGGTAGACATGGCATTATTGTTATCCAACTCATGTGTGTCTGAGTTAGACTCAGTTGCTTTCACAACTTTGACTGGAACTTTCGACTCACTTGACTTGGAAACAATCTTCTCATTAGCATGATCTTCAGCACGTATTTCTTCATGAATAACAGAAGAGGTCGCATCAAATGGTTCAGCAATTGATGCTTTATAGAGGGGTTCATCAACACCCTTAAGCACATGTGGTACTTCCCTCCCTTTAGCACATACATGAGGAGGGGAGTTTATGCCTAATTCTCCAATAGCAGCATTGTAATCATAACCTATTCCAGATGTTTGATTAACAGCTTGCTTACTGTAGAACTCTTTAGCCTTCGAACAAGAATTGAAGTAGGCTCTAACCTTAGTCTCAAGACCGGTGATCTTGTCTTTGAGAATAGTTTCGAGTTTTCTATAACAGTCAACTCTATTCTCTAGAAAAGATACCTGTTCTTTTAATTTGTCTTGATTAATGTGCACAAGTCTTAATTCATTGACCTCTTTCTCAAGGTCTGTGATCTGTAAACTTAACAGTTCAGTATCATGACGTGCACAATCTAAGTTACCTCTTAGATGATAAACCATTTCAGCATCAGAAAGTTTTACCTCTATTCTTGATGATGAAGCTTTTCCATCAATAGCCATAAGAGCAAGATTTCCTTCATCTTCATCTTCACTGTCAGTATCATCCCAGCTTCTTCCTTTTGCCAGATAAGCCCTTTCAGAGTTCTTTCTTACTTGCTTTGGCTTCCTACATTCTGTGGCAAAGTGTCCCAACTCATTGCAGTTATAGCATCTAATGGTGCTTCGATCAACCATTCCTGTTTTGTACCCACCACTGCAGGTGTTAGAGGATGAAGATCCACCTTTCTGGAATTTGTTGTAGTTGGACTTGTACTTAAGCTTGGGATTCCTCCTGAATCTGACATGGGAGAATCTCTTGACAATTTGGGCCATTGATTCATCTTCCAATTGCTCCAGCTCTTCCAAGGAATAAAAATCATCACTTGATTGATTTGTAGTAGGAGGATCATATTCTGCTACTAACTCATTTTCCTCACCCTTGGAAAACTGTACCATTCTTTCTAACTGTTGAGATTGTTGTTGTTGTTGACCTTCAGCTACAAGTGCAGTAGATGTGCTGACCATTCTATCCTTCCCGTAGACTTCCTTCTGTTGAATCTGCTCCAACTCATAGGTTTTTAACACTCCATAGAGCCTGCCCAAAGAAATCTCACTCAGATCTCTAGCTTCTCTAATGGCAGTGATTCTATGTTCAAGATGAGCTGGCAGTGTTAAAAGGAACTTTTTGTTGACCTCCCTGATTGAATAATACTTTCCATTGATGTTCAGGTTGTTGATCAACGCATTGTACCTCTCAAACACTTCAGTAATTCCTTCTCCTGGATTTGATTTGAAATGTTCATATTCAGAGGTTAGGATTTCCAACTTGTTCTCCCTAACTTCCTCTGTGCCTTCATTAATCACCTCAATAGTTTCCCACATGTGTTTGGAATTTTTACAGTTCATCACATGTCTGTTCATCAAGGGATCAAGGGAATCAATTAATATTAATTGAAGGCTGGCATCCAAGGAGGCTTCTTCTTTCTCAGCAGGAGTAAAATCTTCAGGCTCTTTTGGATAGGTTCTTGCTTCAGTAGTCACCACACCATCTATTATTACCTCCGGTTCAATAACCATCGGAGTTTTTATACCCTTCTTTAACAAGTTTGAATATTTGGGATTTGCAACTTGTAAAAATAATAGCATCTTCTTCTTCCACATGATATAATTCTCTTTATCAAATTGTGGAATTTTAACGGTTCCAACTTTATGTGAAGTCATTATGAATTTTTGAATAAATAAAAATTCAAGGAGTTGAAAAATCACAAAAGTCTAGGATCTTGATTTGTTCGTTAATCAGAAGGCTCTGATACCAATTGTTGGGTCCCAATGTGTTTGTAGAAGGGGGGGTTGAATACAAACGGTACCAAATAATCGAATAAATGCGGAATAAAAAATGTGAAACAAAATTCAAGTTAAATAAAAATATTATTAAACTTGAAAGGTGTTACAACAACTGTATCGATTACAAGGTATTAATCTCAAATCAATTATCACAAATCTAGAATAAATTCGACATGAACTTTTTCTATTTTTGTAATAATTAGAATCAAATGCTAAACGCGATTTGAGATTAAGTTCTAGGGATTTTGATCCGCTAGATTGTTACACAAGAACAAGATAAATAATTCTAGTGGTTTGGATTTAACATTAACAAACTAGAAATTGATCTTGAATTTCTGCAGAGAAGATGATTTTATATTTCAAGGCGGCTGCTCTTTTGTTCTTGACTTGTGTTTTTAATGATAGATTCTTGAAAGAAGGTCTTCTGCTTCTTTTTAATCAACAAACCAATAGAATTGAATTGGCATGACAATCCTATAGCTGGCAAGACTTTCGGTAGGACAATTGAATGAACTAGCAAGACAATCTGAATGAACTAGCATGACAATCAGAATGAACTAGCAAGACAATTATCCTCCTAGAGTAACTTTTGGTATGACAATGGAAATGACTTGGCATGACAATCGGTATGACAATCCAGATTGTCATGCTAGTTCATTTCCATTTGTCTTGCTGATTTAAGACTTGAATTTATTCCAATTAAACTTCTGAAAATTCCTAAAATTAATTCAGAATTAATTAATCAATTAATTCAATTAATAAATAAATTATTCTTTGCAGATATAATTTATTTTCTTAATTAAATTAGATGAATTAATTAATTAATAGAGAATTAATTCTAGTCTTGAGCAGCAACCATTCTTCTGCAAATCTTCTGAAAATCACTGAAAATTATGAATCAATTCCACCACTTCAATGTTGACACTCGATGTACTGTCTGGTTCATGAGTGACTAACTTCCGTGACGTTTCTTCATGTCTTGACTCTGACACTTTGATTTTCTTCAGATTAAATCCTTGTAATTAATTGATACTCTGACGAGATCTCTGTCACTTGATTAAATCCACGATCTTGACTTATATCACTGAGGCATGATCAATTTCTTGAACTTCTTCCAGTGAATTAATTCCTCAAGTCTGTAGATGAACCTTGTCTCTGAATCCTTTGACAGATATTACTTTGTGAGATCTCTCTGATGGTAGTTCCACTATTTACTTATTACATTCTTATTTGAGTTGAGTTGAATCCTCGAATATACAAATAGGCTATGACATATGACTTACAATATTTGAAATTTATTCATAAGTAGAATTTCTTCGATTCTCAAAACTTCATGACACGTATCTTCTACATGATTGAGGTATGCTTCACCCTCACAACATATTAATTGCTTGTCTGGTTATTATTAAGAAGTTCTTCATTCGCTTCTGCTGTCCAATCGATCATATGCCTTATCTGATGTACACAAATTTACCTTCTTATTCTTATGGTTAATCTACCTAATACGGTTCACTAACTAAGCCATTTCACGTCAAAATTTCTTATCTCGAAAAGTGTTATGGTAACACAATATAGCGTTGTTTTAAAATTACCACAACGAAAAATCATGTATAACATATATCTGCCTCTGATTTGATGTCTTATAATAACCACATTATCTGCATAATAATTCTTCTTTGCGCATAAATGTCCACCATCTACTGGCTTGCAATCGAATCCATAATCAACATGTAATTCCGTCTACTATACGTGATTATTTTTTTTTCTTCCAAAGCACTCTAAGAGTAGACCTCACAGAAGTGGGGACTTTGTGTATATGATTCTGACAGGAAAACTTTATAAAGAATAATAGTACAACGAAACAACTAGAATGGTCTATAGATCCATAAATCATGATTGAAGAAGAAAGAATGAGTGATGATTTAGATATGAATGAGACAACCATATTTGTACTCAAGATGGCCAGTCTTTCATACTATACGGCATACAACACATAATTGGGTGGCGTCCCACCAGACTCTTCGTCATTTCGATAAAGCGTCACACCGTAACACTGCTCGTCTCAATTAGAAGAAATATCTTGAAGGAAGAGTACTTTGAAAAGAGATTCGACAACCTCTTGTTCTATATTGCCTCGTTGAACGGATTAACGAATTAAGTATATATTTATTCAAAAATCAAGGAGAATATACGCTGTAGTAAAACAAAAAGAATGATGTCATTGGTCATCATTTGCATCCCATTTACATGCACCTTCAGGCTCGTTCGATCAATAAATCCCAATCCAAGTCATATAATAACTTCGGAATGTCCTATGGCAATTCCTTCATAAATTCGTCTACTATGCCAATTTCCTACTATTAGATATTTCATTTATATTAAAATTTATACCTTTAACATTTTACGATTCGAGCATAAATGCCTTCTCGTTGGATTTGCAATCATAACTTCTTGCTTCATCCTTGCCATATAAGTTTTATATTTTTAGCGTTGTGCCTTCACATTCGATACTTTAGTAATTCGACCATAATCGCGTTCTTACGGGATTTACAATCATAATTTCTAATTTCGTCTATGCCGCGTAGAGTAACCATTGATCATGCAACATATAAATTCTTTTGATAGTAATAATACTCCTCTTCAACAATCTGGAAATTTCTCAATTTTCCTCAACCATACTCTAGCTTCTTTTGGTCAACGAATCTTTTTAAACTCTAATAATTTCATGAATTGAATATATATAATGTCCCCACACGTTGACTCTATTGTTGATATTGTTAAACAAGGTTTCCACTCTTCTTCCAATAAATTTTAAACTTCTCCATATTAGCGGGTCTACTTGACCTTCTAAGCTAACAATACTGAGTCTAGATCAACTATTCTTCCAGGTAATCTATAGCTTATAAAAAAAACTCAAGTAGTAATTCGACAACCAAATTTTAAAACTCATTTTATGTACAGATCTTTTAGAAATTTATTAAGAAAACCTTTTTCAAAAACTTGTTTTAAAATTTTGAAAATTGCCCACATGGTCATCATTACTAGAAGAGTTGGTTATTTTTCACATACTCTATCAATAAAGTATCTAATTAAAGAAAAGACCATATAAGGGTCCATCCACTTCAGTATCTTCTACCCCTCCTTGGGTTCATTTCACATTCATTAGTCGATGAAAACTTTATTTACTGTTACATACTATCTTATTTGTAACTATAAATCTAATGCTGACATCTGACACTATCTTTGATATCCTCTTCGTCGTCCTTAATGTCATATTTGCAATCGGTTTACGCAATTCGATGTATACCTAATAAGGTCGATGTGTCATTTCTTGCGCAGTGCCCGAGAAGTGATAAGAAACTTCTCACAACAGTGTTGCCTTTGAAACTTGCAACACTGGCTCTTCAATCAACTCATTGCCTCTAGCCTGGATCTTGTCCTACTACATAATTCTTAAGTGAATCATACTAAAACTCATCTACCTCTCCTCATGCAAGGTTCTCGAAAATATTCATCTCAATTTCATTTAAAACCATATGAAAATCAGGGTATTTTACCCAATATCCCTCAAGCTGTTGACTCCTCGCAACTATAGGATCTAAATACTCAATATACCTATAGTGTCGATATGTCCGCTTCACACCTATCTTAACAACATTTTATCTTAGAAATCAATGTCATATCCGATAATCTTAACTCAAACTCAACATGAGTTTACTTTAAGTCTTTCCTATTTTATCTGACCTGTCAATCCTATCTTAATTCCTACCTATTTTTATTTCAGGGACCAATAACCGGTAGCTTTGATACCAACTTGCAACATCCCAAATCCGGGGTCAGGATTGGGTGTCACTAAACAATCGTTACATAATATAAAATAATATACAGATGACCCCTCAATTTCAAATTGTTTATAGGTTATGGTATAAAACAAGAATCTGACCTTCTAAAATTTATATCGACTATATACTATTTTATTACTTTTTTTACTAACTTCCTCGTCTTATTTACTCTGACATCTCCAACTTCTCGCAGCTGGGATTTCTCCAACTTTGCTGTCTATTAAGAGCTATTCACTTTAATCCTCATTTGAAACTGAAAGAAATAAGAATTTACAAAGCAAGAGTGAGCCAAAAATTCCCAACAAGTATCATTATAGGTTTCCATGAATTATATCAAAGAAACTTCTTGAAACAATCTTTAAATGACTTAAAAAAACATCTTTATTTATTTGAAACAGTTGAGCGAATAAAACATCGGCCCTCATTGTCCTTTAATCATAAATCACATTTCCTTAAAAAGAGCATTACATAGTTCTCAGATTCCTTTCTTAAATCAAATCTTTGTCTGGTTTTGAAATTATAAACTTTCCAAGAAGGAACTTCGTTATGGAAATAAACAATAAATTAGAATGGACACTAGAACCAACATATGTACTATACCCTGCTGATCAGTCAGGATATAATACAGATCTATACCCACCAACATATTAGGTACCCAAGCACTATGGCCTAATAAATAAGGGTCCAGCCGTTTCTGGCCCTTAAGGTCCAGCTCATTCCTGGCCCTCATCGTAACCATCCCGTCTGTAGAGTATTTTGATATCAAATCATTTTGATTTCAAAACATCCCGATTCAGGGTTTATAATTAACCCAGAACAATGGGTATTTGCTCAAGAGATCACCAATAATAATCAGGAACAAGATCAAAAAGGTACTTGCATTATTAAGAGTAATTGCAGCGAAATATAAAATATTTAACTATTCTGAATTTATAATAGGGAAGAAATATTTGCAGTATATCACAAGAAAGTTGAGGAATACTTGCCTCAGTTGATCCATTTTTTAACTTTCAATCATCATTCTTTGTTCACCTCTACTCGGTATTCACTCGTCTCATTCTCACGCATAATCAAGCTCTACTTTTATTATCCCTGTCCAACTTTGAATACCTTGAACTATGTGCATCTATCATAAGAGGTGCTATTTCAATTAACCAACAATGTATAATTGTCTATCATATGCTTATCATTATCGTCTACCCACTTAATAATAACAGATAAGGATCATATTTTAATCAGAAAATGTTTGAAAGACACGTTAACTCGTAACTCACATAACACGTATACACAAGGCACATAATCAGGTTATTCATATAACACATAGTTATATAATTCATGTTACACATAAGTTGAATAGCCAAAAGATAGATCTCGATACTTTTAGAATTGAAATCGGGTAAAAAAAGGGTCTTTATCGATCAATAGTTAACTCAGAACGATTTGCAAAACAAATGATCTTTCGATAAAAAAAATTAGGTTTCGAGAGTATTTTTATTGAAAGCGGAAGATTTTTCTTAGTCTAGAGGCGTTCCTTTTGTATTAAACGGACGAACGATCTATTTATTACCAATAAAATAAGAATAAATAAATTAAAAATAATATTAATTAATTTTTAAATACTTAAATATAGTTTTAAAAGCTTAAAAATAAATTTTAGGTATTATTTGAATTAATTATGAATAATTATATTTTATTTAACTATTTATAAATAAAATTAATTGATTAAATGAACTAATCAATTAATTAAATCATAAATAATGAATTAAGATAAATTATAAAAAATTAAATCAAATTTAGCTTATTAATATTAATATTTTTTTAAAAAAAATAATAAAAGAAAATAATTTTCTTGGAATTAAAACAATTCTGAATAATTAACAAAATTCAAATTTGGAATTAAAATTGAATTTTAGAATTGAAAATAGAAATTTAGATTAATTTTTAAATTAAAAACCCCAGACACAAGTTTGGAACTGTGGAAAAGGCTTTTTGAGGATCAAAAGCGGGTCAGTTCTGAAAAGAAACGGGTCAAAATATGATCCAACCGGATCCGGGTCGAACACTGTCAGACCGGATTTAACCCAGGTTCCGGTGATGTTTACCGGATTCCGGTGACCTTAAATTGAGTAAAAAACGACTCCATTTTCACCATTTTCAGTTGGATTTTGTTCTAAATTGCAACAACTCGTATTAATACCCAACACCAGCAATCAACCATCTGATCGTAATTTTCGATCAAAATCTGAACTTTACGTTCGGTTTCCTCCCAAACTTGTCGTGAAGGAAAAACGAAACCGATCTTGACAAAACATAGCTCGAATCGAAGCTTATCTCTTCTATAATTTAATCCAAGAATCCTTATTACCAAACAATTATACAGTAGTTCAGGAAATCAAATTAAAATTAAAGTAAAACTATAACTCGGCGGACCAAAATCGAACATAAACATGCGATATATATATATATATATATATATATATATATATGTGAATCGACTCTAAATTATCCCACGAAGCTATATCTAGCATCAAAACAAACCAAATATTATTCAATCAAAAAGCCCCAATTTTTGAGCAAGAACCCTAGAAATCGAATTGAAAAATTACCAATCTTTGGTGATTTTGATGATTTAAAATGGATGGAACAGATCAAGGGCTTCACAACGGTTACTCATACTTTGATTTCTGAGTTCCACATCACCTTCAAACATTCGATTGATCATCAAGAACACCAAGAACAATATTCAAAGAATTTTCAGAATTTTTTTCTGATTTTTATATAATAAAATAGTAATTAAATAATAAATAATTGGTATTTATAGTTATAAAAATTATACCCCCAAAATTATTAGGGCCTAATTATATTATTTAATAAAAATAATTAGCCCAAAATTAATAATTAACGGGGAATAATATTTAATCCAATAAATACAAATAATCCAAAAATACAAAAATATTGAATATTTGAAAGTCCCATAATTTTATAAAAATAAGAATACGATTTTTGTGGGCTTTAACGTCCCGGTAGGTGCCCGGAAAGTCATTTTTCACAAAACAAAGCATTTTCTAAATTAACTGGCTGTTCGAAAAATCAATATGTTATACGCCATATTATGTGAAATAAGGTCAAATGCCCTTCACATAATAACGACTATTAAATTTGATTCTTAATAACATAATACTCAATATAAACCCATTCAATACGAAATAAAATAGCCGAAAAATATCTCAATCCACACAGAATATATATATAGCACATAACAGATAACCTTTTATGATCAATCATAATTTATAATATCATAAATCATAAAATACTCATGTAATATATCACAAAACAATCGTAAATTTCTCGGTCAGTTAAATAGTTGAGCAAGGCAAGAGAAGAAAAATGGAAATAACCTGTAAAAGAAGATCTTTCTGAGATTGGCTAATCAGGATTCTAAAATCTTATTCTCATATAAGTTCTCTTTTATCTTGCACATCTTACTATATTGTAATGATGAGTTTAGGAATAAATGATTAGATAAATATGCGTGCATGCTATATGTTTACTCGATTATTATTGATTCTTGTGCATTAGCATAATTACTTTTTATCCGCGTCTCCTGTTTATAAAAAAAATATTTAATCTTTTTGATTAAGTTATTTTCCTCTATAATTCAAGACGTCTCTTCATATTTTCCTCTATCTCACATCGTTATAAAAGACTAGCCTCTCACTAATCTTCAGCCAGTTCCTAAACTTCTAAGCCTACATCTTCCTCATATTCTGTGTGTGTGTCTTTCCTCACAAAATCTAATGGTCATCCAGATCAACTACCCTAACTTCCTTGTCAGAATCAATGGTATTATCTATCATGTGACAAAAATACCTAAACCCATTTGGAGGACCTTCAGCAGAGCTTTGTCAGGGGAACCTCATCTTCTTTTTCTCAACTATGAGATTCATCTGGAGATGGAAAGGGAGAAAGCAAGAACGAATCATCAGGCTGGCCATCCTGTTAATGGAAAGTAGGAATAAAATGGAGACAAATAAGGAAGATTCATATATTAGAACTTCTTTAATTCTCGATCAGTCTTAATTCTTTTGTACTGATAAATCTTAATATCAATATGAATCTTCTCCTTCCATTTGTGTACTTGTCAAAACTCTCCAGTTTATGCTTAATATCATTTTTGTTTATCCAAGTTATCTGTTTAAACTTGGTACTAACTAAAACTAATTATGTCTATTATCTTAATTAAGGACATTTACCTTGGCTGGTATGCATGCTATGATTATGATAAATTTCTCAATTGTCAGTATTTAATCCTAATTCATGTGATTAATTCTTCGAAATGATGACTAAACTAATTGAGTATGCTTGATCCAAAACTACTTGATAAATATTCTTTAGTATTAATTGATGATGTTCTGACAAATTGAAAGATTAAATTATGGGACATTTGATATTGTCACAATCATATATCTACCACAATGAGTTTGATAATCAACACTATATTATAAGTTTTAATCTTCGTAATGAAGATCAGAATGAATGAACACATTATCACTTATGTAACCAGAAGTAAATACTTAACCTTAAAAGAGTACATTAATGCATCCCTCAAGTTATTAACCACCTTCTGTCTTGAACCTTCAAAATATAAGTGATCAGATTACAAAAAAACTAGTCAGGAAAACAAGACCTATGAGTTAAGTGATACCTTAAGCCTCTGTAAGTCAAACCAACTGGTATTCAATTCCTGAGTGGATTCACTAGTTGTCTCCTTCAGGAGACACCAGTGATTCAAATTAACATTTGTAGTGTCCTTTTGGAATTACTTCACAAACCAATGGAGTTATATTTGAAGCACAGACTTGCATAAATGAGAGCACATTACCTAAAACATCTTCTATTTTTTAGAAGAATTTACAAAAACTTAGTTCTGACTATATTCCTCTCAAAATGTCAAAATATTTTTGTAATAAAGAAGCTCAACTTGCTTGAGATGCTTGTTTTAAGATTAGAAATAATCCGCTTCTTTGTTAAGCCAAGCATTCATGAAACACAAATCTTGCATTGTGCTTTCCAACTCAGAACCATCACTTAGATTTGGCTAGAGGCTACATGCGGAGGTAGACCTTGATGATACCAATTCACAACCATGGGTTTCATCGCTCTTTAGTGAAGACCTTGGAAATTCAACACATTTTAGGGTGTAAGTAGACCTGCAATGGTTACATGGTTTGAGAATGATATTTCTGAGGGGAAATCATTCAAATCCATTCCAATTCAAATGGAGATTCATTTTAACTGAACAACATCCCTCACAACTATTATCTAAGACACACTTTACTGAAGTGTTGAGACAATAACTAAAACTATTTTGACTTGTCAAGATAGGAAACCCATAACTGTGGTAGTCCCTTTTAAAGGGAACCAGGGTTTGAGAATGTTATCTAAGTGGAAGATACATTCAAATCCCCTCTAATATATCGGAGCTTCATGAAAGTGAAGAACACATCCACATAACCACAAAAATGCTTTAACTCTATATTATTCATTTTGTGAGTTCAACTCATTTCAGAACAGGAGGCATCTCATTTATTGAGACAATGCCTTTCTTAGATTCAGATTGATGTGATTCTTGTCTTGGCACAGTCACAGCCCAAAATCTTGCAAATTAATCTTGAAAACAGACTCACTTATACACCCAAATAGCTCACCTATTCTTCTCATGAATGTTGGTTAAATACCAATAACTCAAGGCGATTTTATAACTCTTGAATTCATGGTGAAGTCTTGCACTGAAACTGATAATCATCAATCTCTCATTCCAGTCACAAGTAGCTAAAACTTTGCTCTTAAATCTTCAATCAATCTTTACAGATATTAACTACCGTGACTTCTTCTAATCTCCTCATCAGAGGCCACATATTAGTCATTGATAAGTGTTAGTCCATCAATGGCTAGTTTAAACATCACAATCATTGACATTTCAATTTGTTCCATCAACTGCTACCTCATAGCAGTTGACAAAGGTACATGTTGCATTGCTTTTGCATATGATCAAACAATTACTCTAACACTCCTAGGTCTGAGGGAAGGGAATGAACACTCTAAGAGTGAGGAACCGCTTTGATAGAAGTCAACGAAAGAGAAGTATGAATGAGAGGCAAGATAATTCTTCCAGTCTTGCAAGTGAGATAGAGAGTTCCACCTTAGAAGGTGATGGTGAGGGTGTGAGCCAGGGGGAGCCCCGATGTAAGAAAATAGAGAACATGGGAGAATGCATGTATAACTGAATGTAACATGAATATTCTTAGTGATGACATCAGAAAGGATGTTGTAAATTCATCCCAATATGTCACACTCTAGCTGCACACTATCTAGAATCCATTGGAGAAGTACATCTTCTCTGATCCTTTAGTGAATATAATACTCCTCATGCAACTTCAAACCCTTGAGGCTAATAACAAGGGGGAGAAGTCTAGAAGACTTGATAGCTCTAGCTGATGTGGAGCAAGAAGTCTGCAGATCTATCAAGTTGAGAACTATCCAGGTAGGAAAGAATAAGAGGCATAGAGAGAAATCACTAAAGGACAATAATGCATCAACCAAGGGGGAGCAAGAACTTAAGAATAACACTCAAAGGCTATGAAGTAGCTTAAGATGAAGACTTGTAAATACATTAAGTTGGTGACAATTTTGTCTCAAATCACTCATTGAAGCTAGCTACAGAGCTAGAGTTACAACTGAAAGCTGAGAAGTAGTCAAGAAGTCAAGGGAAAAGAGAACAAGCACAACTGCAAGGAAGAAAATAAATTCAGTTTTTGCTATTTTAGAAAATATTGAATCTAATGAGGATCCAGTTCTGTCCAATGAAGAGTATGTTAATCCTAAGAAAAGTTTGCTACAATCTTTTTTTTCTAAAAGGGACTTGAAGGCCATTAAAAATAAGAAAGTTCTAGACAAATCAGTCTTCAAAAATCAAATCTTCTAATTCAGAGAGGAAGGCTGAGGAAAATGACTCAATCATGCATTCATCCAACATAGATGAACATTCTCATAAATAAAATTCATCCAAACAAGATCCATGAAGTTAGAAAGTTGCATTCTGTCTCAAAACTGTCTACAAAGCCAGTGTTTGACCTCAAGAAAAGGAATTAGAAACTTGTAACTTCTGCTTTAATTCTTAAAATAAGGATAATATCCTTAACATGAAGACATGCTCTTATTTAACAAGAGCTGGAGACTATCAAAGTTTAACACTTCAAAGAATCAATGAAGATCCAATATTTCTCTGAAAAGACCAAATTTTCTAGGTGAATGATGAAAGGATATTTTCTAAAAGGACAGATTGTGATATCAAATAGCAAAGGAATTTGACAAAAAATCATTCTCTCATATGCTTAGACAGATTGAGCTACTTTCAGAGTAATATCTTTTTCTCAAAACTATTTCCTTGTACATCACAATTATCAGTAGCTTAACATAACACAATTATGCATGTTTGATGTTCTTATGTAAGAATGTATTTTGTTATCATCAAGGCTTTAATTTATGATTGTTATTCTATCAGTTATAAATTGGGGGAGATTATTAGGAATTAAGCCTAAATCTTGATTATAAATAAATCATATTGCATAATTATGTTAAGGCAACTTGTAACCATTTATGACTAACCATCCTAAGTGATAGTCATTAAAGGAGTAGCCCATCAATTGATGGGGTTTATGTAACATTATCTTTGAGAGTCTTCTAAACAGATAACAATGCAGTTATTCATTCAGAAGTTATTTTGACTCAATGGATAATTTAAAATAGGGTGGTTAAGTATAAATATTTAATTCCATGTAATTCAGATAAAGTGAAGTGAGTCACCAACTGCTAAATAAAGAGAAAGAATCAACTACTATCTATATGTGCCCATCAACTGCTAAGCATGTGACTATCAATAGCTAAGGAAAGTCGTAGCAAGAGACTTTCAATGGCTAAAGAATTCAGTAGCTAGTGGCCATGAGCGGCTATGAATATAAATAGCTATTGATAGTGACATGACAATGGTCAAAACCTAGGACTGTAATATCACATGGGCTGATAGGATCTCAGAGAAGAAAACGAGAAGCCAAGATAAAATTTGCATGTGATCTTGGATGCTAAAGAAGAAGAAATATTCCATTTTCATGCAATAAATATTAGAGGGATATTCAAAGAAATATAACAGGATACAATCCAACCTCATTTGTCAAGCGCCACGAGAAAGAGAATGAAGAAGCAACCTTGCTGGACCTCGAAGACTGTGTTATGCATTATCTAGCAAGCATTGTAACTTGGTGATATATAAACCAAGTACTAACATATATTTCATTCAAGAAATAGGTTATACATTCTCAGAGAGCTTTAGAGAGAGATATTTTCTTATGAGTGAAACATTGTAAACCGCAGCTGTGAGATTACATTTGTAATTATAAAATATTATTTTTACAAATAAACCTCATGTGGCAAGTCGACAAATAAACCACCTAAAAATTTAAAACAGTTGTGTTCATGTTTCATCTCCCAAATACAAATTAGTTTGACAATTTTAATTTATATTCAACCCCCTCTACAAATTAATCTAATAGATTTTTAGTGAATAACAGGTTGGTTCATTGAATTTTTATACGGAGAGATAAGCCATTTTTTTGTGAAGCTTGAAGTGATTCATCAAAATACTGAATCTGCTAATTACCCAACTTTTAAAAATAATATGCAATAATGTAGAAGGATATAACAGTTGTTGCATATAGCATTAGAAAGATAAATAAGTCTAGTTTTATCAAAAATTAATGGTTCGACATTTCAACTTTTACACATGAGAATATCATTTTAGCTAAGGGAGGTCAAATTCCTCAAATATTAAATCTGTTAATGATCCAAGTGCTCGTAATCACCTCATAAAATATATAGAAGGATGATAGGGATTTTCTATATATAATTAAAAACATATTTAAGGGTGTGTTTGGCATTGTTGTTGTAGACAGCAACAACGAGTTATTGCTGAAAAACAGCTAAAAATATGTTTGATAATATTTAGAACCTGCCTTTTTGAAAAGTTCTTTAGGCTTAAAAACATGTTTAGGGTCATTTGGTTTGCGGAGTGATATGGGCTGGAATGAGGAATCAGGTTAAGATAATATAGGATTGAAATATCATTATTGATATCATGTGTTTGGTTGAGTGGTGGAATGAATATATTTAATTTAAATATATTTAATTTATTAATTTAAAAATTAAAAAATCTATTTTTTGTTATTTTATTTCATTGATTTAATTTTAGTTTATTAATTTAATTTTGTGTTAAACATTTAGTGTATAAGAAATGGAAAATGTATTTGATTCCTCAGACCTATATTTCTTACCCACTTCCCCACTAGAGTATCAAAAATTTATACCTTGGTGGTTTGAGATATGGTTTTGGAAGATTATATTTCAGAACAAAACATCATGTATTAGTTTGAAATGACCAAGACCCATACTTGATACATGAAAAACCTTAACCAAGCGACCCCTTACCAATTTCACCATCAAACCTCACCAAAAGCATTACTTTTTTTTTTATTTTTTACATCAAAACATATTCATATAATTTTTTTTACCAAAGAGTAATATATTTTTTCTAACAACAGAACAATTTTTAACAGCAATCACAAACAGAGCCTAAGTCTAGTTTTTCACAAAATTAATAGTTGTTTCATTAAACATGTCTTACATCACACCTATTTAAATATAAATATGCTATAATTAAGAAGTTTATTTCACATTTAAAAATTTAATACTAAGATATGAAAAGATATTTATTTATTGGTTATCTTTATAAAAATTGGTGGGACGTAATTGTCAATTATTTCTTAAAAAGTTGCTAGACTCATAGTATGATACACAAAAGATTATTACATCTTAATCACGAAGATATTAATTGCACTAATTTGATAACATTAGTTAGGGAATTCCATGTAAAACAGACATGAAGTCTTTTGCTCTTATTTTATATCAATTTACACATCAATCACAAATATACTAATTGTTAATTTTTTTAAAAAAAATTAGTTAAGGAATGAAGTGTGAAATACACATCTAATCTTCGGCTTGAATTTTGTATTTTTAATAATTCTTTATCTTTATAAATATAGGCGTGAATTAGTTGTCAATTGTCTCTTGAGTTCACAAATGCATGTATAAAGTTGTTTTAATCATAGTAATACAAAAAAATATTATTATATTCTTAATCATGAAGATACTAATCGCACTAATTTTCTAAAATTCGTTAAGTAGCAAAGTGTAGAATAAATCATTTGTTTTTAATTTATAACAATTTACACAGTAATAATTTCCTAAAATTCGTTAAGGAGCGAAGTGTTGAACAAATCATTTGTTTTTAATTTATATTAATTCACACAGTAATCCCCAAGATACTAGTTGCTTAGATTTAAAAATTTTGATTAGAAATGAAGAGTAGAAAGCACGTATAATCATAATAATATTTTAGTTTAAATTTGTACATTAGTTAATGGGTTATCTTTATAAAAACAGGTGAGATGTAGTTGTAACATTTCTCTTTGATTTCATAAATCTTTACAAAAATAGGTGAAATGTATAAATAAGCTTACAATTGTTATAGACATAGTACTTTTGAAAATAATTAAACATTCTTAATCACCAAGATACTAATTGCACTAAGTTCCTAAGGATTGTAGTGTAGAACATAAGTATAATTTTTTTGGCTTATATTTTATATCAATGTACATAGTAATCACGATTATACTAATTGCTAAAATTTTAAAATTTTAGTTTAGGAATGAAGCGAAGAATACACATATAATTTTTTGCTAAAATTATGTATATTACTTATTATACTATCTTGGAAATTTATCAAAAACACAAGTTTTTATAAAATTATTTGAAATTTTACCAACTCCTGATTTTTTTTACAAAATACTATTTTACTATAAAAATATTTGTAAAAATATGATGTTGCATCATAGGCTGCAATTTAGTTTAAATTGTGTAACTGTTTTTTGTTATATTTGGGCTTACATATTTTTAGAAAATGAAAAGTTTGAGGCATATTTTATATATGTTCTTGATACGATTTCCGGAAGCTAACACTTGGAGGTTGTTCCTTGACATGTGGACTTAAACTTTCATATTTGGATCTAAAACATTTTCTTAGTGGATTCCATGAATATATTGCGATAAAGTTGCCTGTTTGAAATGGGTTATGGGGATTTTGTCCCATATTGATATTGTAAAAGAAAGATATTGAGTTTATATAGCATCTTGTGTTACTGTTGTTTACAACTACTAGCATAAGTGGAATGCTTGTGTGGCCTAGTGCTAGTGTGAACTCTTATATTTTTCATTTCTATTACAAGTTTTATTATTTATATTGATTATTTAATTATTAATATAAAAAATATTGAGTAAGGATTATTTTAATCATACTCTAAAATAGAATATAAATAATAAGGAAAACCCATTTTGTTTACTTTTTCTGTTTTGTTACTTGGTGTACCACATCGAGTAAAATAGAAGAAGAGTAACTTGAGATGCCTATATATTGAGAGGTACACTTGAAATATATATGACACAAGTCTCGGTGCCTACCTCGCAAACATATATGAGTTGCATAGGTTTTATGGGCAAACTGAGGTGCGAGTCGCCATTGATCATTGTTGGTTCTGTGGCCAGATTGATTTGTTGCTGTTTTATCCTGGAAGCGATATTCCTGCATTCCATCACAGCTTAAGTGGGGGACAATAATCTCTTCAAGAACAGTCAAGTCCTCTTGAAGGGTTTGGCGACTCAGCTGTTGTGTTCTTCTTCTTATCAGAATTTGGAAAGCGATAAGAGATAAGTTTTCTTTACATTCTTTATCAATTACAGTCTTTATAGTTTGTTATTGCCTTCGTGTTTTATTTCGTTAGTTGGTTATTTGGTTATTTTCCTTGTTCTTGTTATTGTATATATATAACTGCCCATTGTTGCTGTGTAGTTAGAATTATACCCAACAATCTTGAAGAGATTATAGTTATATATAGTTAATTAGCAAGATGGTTAACGAAACTGGTGATGTTCCTAAAACTGTTGAGACTGGTTCTGGTTCTGGTGGTACTACTATCATTGACTGGACCACGTATCATTTCCCCAGCCTATTGATTTATCGGGTATGCCTAATAAATTCAGTGGTGAAGCTTCTTTTTCTCGTTGGCAGAAAAAAAATGAAGCTCTGGTTAACGGTTAAAGGTCTATGGTTAGTGGTACAGTATGATCCTCCTGTATTGGATCAAGAGAAGGATGAATCCATTAAGGCTTATGCTTTATGGGCTGAGAAGGATGGGGTGGCTAGGGCAGCCATTTTGCAGCCTTGGAGAACACCTTATTCGATGTTTATTCATCATATGCCTATACTGCTAAAGTCTTATGGGATAAGCTGGACCAAACCCATAATACTGATTCTTAGAGAAGTATTATGTGGCTAGGTTTCTTGATTTCAAGTTGGTGGATGGGAAATCCATGACTGAACAGGTTCATGAGTTTGAGATTTTGGTTCATGCTTTGGGTGAGTCCGATATGGTCTTTCCTGAGAAGTTTCGAGTGATGTCTGTGATTGAAAAGCTCCCTAAGTCTTGGGAAGAGTCTGCTCTCTCCCTGAAAAGACAGAAAGGAGAGATCACATGGACTAACTTGATGTTGGACAATCTTTGTACAGGAGCAGCACAAGTCCAAACAGGGACATGTGTTGCCTGTGGAACATGGGAGCTCGAAGGTAAATGTAGTGACTGTAGGATAGAAAAGAAAGGTAATCACTAAGAAGGCTAACACTAAACCTGACAATAACAAGTCGAAGAAACCAAAGACGAACAAACCATGCTGGTCTTGTGGACAGGGTGGTAATTGGAGCAAGGATTGTCCAAGTAAGAAAGCTAAGAAAGCTGGAGTGGTAGCACAAGCAAATACTGTGCTTGGACTTGGAACCATGAGTGGGCCAGTAGATAACATGATCATTAATGAGGTTGTTGCCTCTGGAATCGATGGCGGGTATGTTACTTACAACCCTGTACTACTTTCCACTTATCTGTCACATGAGTGGTTGATTGATACTGGAGCTAATGTACATATTTGTACTGATATTAGCTTGTTTGTATCTTATCAACAGAGTCATGGAGTGACAGTGACGATGGGGAATGCTAGTGCTGCACAAGTGCTTGGAATAGGAAACGTGGACCTGAAGTTTGCTTCTGGGCGGATTCTATCTCTCACTAGAGTGCATCATGTTCCCTCTATTCGTAGAAATATTATAAGTGGAAGTTGTTTAGTTAAGAACGACTTTGAACTTTCTTTAAAATGTAATAAAGTAGTTATTACTCATACTGGTACATTCTTTGGCAAGAGTTACTTGTCTAAGGGTTTGTTTTTAATAATATTGAACCCGTTTTGGGTGGTTTTATTAATGATAGTGTTGCACCTTCTGTTAATTATGTAGAATTATCTGATTTGTGGTACTTACGACTTGGTCATTTAAACTTTGGTGCTCTAAAAAAAATATGATGAATATAGAGTTGATTCTAAAGAACGCCATTGATAAGAAATCTAAGTGTCAAGTGTATGTAACTGCTAAACAAACAAGGAAACCTTTTCATAATATTGTTAGGGATTCAGATTTGTTAGATTTAGTGCACTCAGACATATGTGAATTTGGTGGTATGTTGACTAAGGATCACTGTAGATATTTTATTACCTTTATAGATGATTGTAGTAGATATTGCTATGTTTATTTTCTTAAACATAAGAATAAAGCACTAGATAAATTTATTATGTATAAAAATGAAGCTGAAACACAAACTGCCAAAGTACTTAAACATTTGAGATCTGATAGAGGTGGTGAGTATACGAGTACCTTGTTTAATGAATTTTGCGCAAACAATGGTATATTCATGAGGTTAATCCACCATACACACCTGAGTCTAATGGGGTGGCAGAACGAAAGAACATAACTTTTAAAGACATGATTAACAGGATGCTAATTAATTCTGGGTTGCCTAAGTACATGTAGGGAGAGGCTCTGAATACGGCTTGCCATATTCTGAATAGAGTCCCTCTGAAACATATGGACAAGACACCATATGAATTATGGAGAAAGCGTAGGACAAGTTTGAGTTATCTTCATGTGTGGGGGTGCCTTGCTAAGGTGCTTGTCCCTGAACACAAGAGAAAGAAACTAGATCCGAAAACTGTTGATTGTATCTTTCTGGGCTATCTTGAAACCACTAACTGCTATGAGATTTTTAGTATTAAAATATGACATAGATGGTATTGTGGCAAATATGATAGTTGAGTTTCGTGATGCAACTTTCTTTGAGGAAGTATTCCCTATGAAGACTGGTATACCTTTGGGTAGTTCTGAGGATGATCCTACTCACACATCGAGTTCTATTCCTGATCATGTAGAAAAGATTACAAATGTGGGGTTGGATCCTGGTAGTAGCTCTACTCCTAACGAAGTAGAGGAACCTAAAAGGAGTAAGCGTGCAAAGGTAGTCAAGGACTTTGGAAGTGACTTTTTCACTTATGATGTCGAGGATGAGCCTTTAACTTTCCATCAAGCCATGGATTCTTCGGAGTCAATGCATTGGAAAGGCGCTGTAAAGAGTGAAATTGACTCAATTATTTCAAACGGAACATGGGAGTTAGTTGATCTCCCTCCTGGGTGTTCTACTATGGGATGTAAATGGATCTTAAAAAGGAAGCTAAACCCTGATGGATCAATAGATAAGTACAAGGCTAGGCTAGTTGCTAAGGGCTTTAGGCAAAGGGAAGGCATTGATTATTTTGATACATATTCTCCAATTTCCCGAATGACAACAATCAAAATGCTTATTGCATTGGCTTCTGTACATGGTCTTATCATCCATCAAATGGATGTAAAGACAGTTTTTCTTCATGGTGACCTTGAAGAAGAGATTTATATGGATCAGCCTGAGGGATTTGTTGCTTCTGGTAATGAGAGGAAAGTATGTAGACTAGTCAAGTCCATCTATGGCCTTAAACAAGCACCTATAGACTGGCATAAAAAGTTTGATGAAACTGTTTTAGACTTCGAGTTTTTAGTTAATGAAAGTGACAAGTGTGTCTACTATTAGGTTAGAGGTAAGGATTGTGTGATTGTGTGCTTGTATGTAGATGTCTTGTTGTTTGGAACCAATATTGAGATTATTAACGAGACAAAGTGTTTCTTGAAGAGGCACTTTGAGATGAAGGATATGGGTGAGGCTAGTGTGATTCTTGAGATCAAGTTAACTCAGTCAACTGATGGAATAACTTAGTCACAGTCTCATTAAATAGAGAAATCTATACTTGAGAAGTACGGTTATTCAAATTGTAGAATCTCTAGTACACCATATGATTCAAAAGTTGCCTTAGTGAAGAATAGTTCAGGAGTTCCTGTGTCTCAGTTAAGGTATTCTCAGATTATTGGGAGTTTGCAATATCTTGCTAATGTGACTAGGCCATATATTTCTTATTATGTGTCTAAGTTAGCTAGATATACAAGCTATCCAAATAAGACTCATTGGGAGGCACTGGATAGAGTTCTTAGATATCTGGAGGGAACTATTTCCCTTGGCTTGCATTACCGGAGATTTCCGGGGGTACTCGAGGGGTACAATGATGCAAGTTGGATAGCTAAGAAATCTGGTTCCAATGGAGTGACTGGATATGTGTTTACCCTTGCAGGTGGAGCAGTGTCCTGGAAGTCTTCTAGACAGACTTTGATTACTCGGTCTACTTTTGAGGCTGAGTTGTGTCTACTTGATGCCACGGGGACGGAGGATGAATTGTTATATGGACTCATGAATATGTTACATGTAGTAAGCAAGCCGCTTCCTGCCATTTCTGTTCATTGTGATAGGTGTACAACTATCGATAAAGTCAGGGTGTAAAGTATAATGCTAAAATAAAGAGACACATCCAAGTTAGACTAAAGTCTATAAGGGGTCTTATTTCTGATAGGATTATTGCTATAGAGTTCATAGGAACTCAGGATAATATAGCTGATCCGCTGACTAAAGGGCTTAAGCATGCTATAGTCCTTAAGTCGAGGTGGGGGATGGGACTAGTAACCCATCATAATTCATCAACAGCGGGAACCCAATACACCTGAGAGGAGATCCCTCGAAGTGTATTCAATGTGGTAATAACAAGTTATAAGGATGAATTGGTAGTACCTCTACCATATACATTTAGATACTTATGTATCTGAGTCTATTCCCTATAAACCTTAAGAGGTACTTGAACTGCCAGTTAGCAAGAGTTATTTGAACTCTAAATGGGGTCAAGTCGTTTGACGAGTTGATAGTAGTACATCTCTGGAGATGCCCAGCTAAGCGAATGTAATTGTGTGGTCGTAATTAGAGGAAAGGGTTATTCCTCAAAACATTCGATGAACAGGATCAAGACATGACCATTAACGTCTCAAAGCCGTAGATTGGCACCATAGTCTTTGACTTGTCGTCGTCTATGGAGTGTGGTTACACCCAACTGGATAAAAATTCAAGGTGAAACATTCCATCTGTATCTGGTAGCCATCGAAGTAGAGGACTTAGGAGGGTTCAAACCCGGAAGGGTACCGACTCTGAAAAACATGTCATGTATAAAATCTGGTATGTAATTTGATTATGGATTTGTGGGGGATTGTTAGAAAATGGAAAGTTTGAGGCATATTTTATATATGTTCTTGATATGATTTTCGGAAGCTAACACTTGGAGGTTGTTCCTTGATACGAGGACTTAAACTTTCATATTTGGATCTAAGACAGTTTCTTAGTGGAATCCATGAATATATTGCGGCAAAGTTGCTTGTTTGAAATAGGGTTTTGGGGATTTTGTCCCACATTGATATTGTAAAAGAAAAATATTGAGTTTATATAGCATCTTGTGTTAGTGTTGTTTACAACTACTAGCATAAGTGGAATGCTTGTGTGGCCTAGTGCTAGTGGGAACTCTTATATTTTTCTTTTCTATTACAAGTTTAATTATTTATATTAATTATTTAATTATTAATTTAAAATATATTGAGTAAAGATTATTTTAATCATACTCTGAATATATTTTATAATATTAATATTAATTAATCAGGATATAATATAAATAATAAGAAAAAACCCATTTTGTTTACTTTTTCTGTTTTGTTACTTGGTGTACCACATCGAGTAAAATAGAAGAAGAGTAACTTGAGATGCCTATAAATTGAGAGGTACACTTGAGATAAATATGACACAAGTCTCGGTGCCTACCTCGCAAACATATATGAGCTTGCATAGGTTTTATGGGCAAACTGAGGTGTGAGTCGCCGTTGATCATTGTTGGTTCTGTGGCCAGATTGATCTATTGTTGTTTTATCCTGGAAGCGATATTGCTGCATTCCATCACAGCTTTAGTGAGGGGCAATAATCTCTTCAAGAACAGTCAAGTCCTCATGCAGGGTTTGGCGACTCAGCTGTTGTGTTCTTCTTCTTATCAGAATTTGGAAAGCGATAAGAGATAAGTTTTCTTTGTCAATTACAGTCTTTATAGTTTGTTATTGTCTTCGTGTTTTGTTTCGTTAGTTGGTTATTTGGTTATTTGCCTTATTCTTGTTATTGTATATATATAACTGCCCATTATTGCTGTGTAGTTAGAATAATACCCAACACATTTTATATTGCATCTTAGGTTGCAAATATGGTTGCAATGTACAGTATTTTTGCAATATTTTTAAATTCAAGTTAGAAACGTGGTTGCAAAAATGGTTGAACGTGTTTTTACAAATATTTTTCAAAAGTGATAGTATTTTTGTAAAAAGTTTATAAAACTTGGGTATATATGAAAAAAATCCTATTATCTTTATAAAAATAAGTGAGATGTAGTTGTCATTTTTTTCCTGATTTCATAAATCTTTATAAAAATAGGTGAGATATTGTAATTGTCATTTTTTTTAATTTCATAAAATTATTATAGTCGTAGTAATACAAATATGATTATCACATTCTTAATCACCAAGTTACTAACTCCACTTAGTTCCTAAAATTATTTAAGTAATGCAATGTAGAACGAACATGTAATCTTTTACTTTTATTTTATATCAATTTACATAGCAATTACGTATATACTAATTGCTAAAATTTTAAAAAATTAGTTTAGGAATGAACCGTAGAATACACATATATTATATTTATAAAAATAGGTGAGATGTACTTGTATATTTCATATATCTTTATAAAAATAGTTGAGATGTAATTGTCATTTTTTTATTGATTTTATAAAAAAATTATAGTTAGAGTAATACAAGTAAGATTATTACATCTTTCTTAATAACCAAGATACTAATTGCATTAATTTACTAAAATTATTTAAGAAATGAAGTGTAGAATAGACATAAAATCTTTTGCTTTCAATTTATATCAATTTACATAGAAATCACCAAGATACTAATTGCTAAAATTTTATAAAAGTATTTTAGGAATGAAGTGCAGAACACACAAATAATTTTTTGTTTTAGTTTTGTATTAATTTACACAGCAATCACGAAAATATATTTTCTAAAACAACAAAAATATAGTTAAGAAATGAAGCGTAAAAGAGACATATTATAAATTTTGCTTTTGCTGCAAAATTTTCACCCAGTATAATTTTTGCAAAGTATTAACTGAATAAAGGTACTATAATTTGCTTGTACAAATAGTAAAGCAAGCAAAACTTGAATAGATATTATAAATAAGAAATCCAACTCAAATCATTACTAAGTATGCAATGTAAAAAAACAATAATCATAACGAAAATCCTCTTGAGCATATTTAGAAATGTATTAATTGACCACATTATTCTACTATTTTAAAATGATGAACTCTTTATTTGTTGAACTTTCTTGTGCACAGATCCTTTTAACCTTGTTGAAACAAAGATAAAGTAGACTTAACATATTGAAATACCAAATATTCTTAATGAACACTATCTGATAATTTCTTAACCTTATACATTTTTTCGGAGTGACCTTCACATCAAAATAACATCACCTTCAAGGACCACAGGATGACTGATGGTCCAACTCTTTTATTTATGGACTTGAGAATTGGATGTCATCTTTTTTAGATTAGAATGATTGCATGCTAACTCAGAAGGAGTCGAAGAAGTTCCCTCTTTTTCTGTTATTTCACATTTTGTAGAGCCCGGACCCCTAAATATTCACAGATAAATTAATATGCATCGTTTCAACATTTAAAAATACCAATTTTCAAGAATTGGAAAAAAAATCCTTGCATCCATGTAACAAAGATCAGGCATATTCTATGCATTTGTTTTAGCAAGATAATATTCATTTGCTTCTTCACCACATTAGAGGCAAAAACACTGAGTGGACACCCAATAAATTATTCTTGTTTAAATAAATGGTCAATGATAGTTTTTTTCCTTCCAACTCCTTTAGCAATTTTGAGTACTCATTTGATGAACCATTCTAGAAAGAAATTAGAAAAAAGACGACAATAGGTTATGTATATTGACCAATAATATACATGTATACATTTAAATATTACACTATATTTAACTATTTGAATGTTGTTGATATTTTGAATTTGTAAATAATAAATATTAATTATGGTGTAGAATTATTTATTTACAAATAATAAATAGTTGTTAATATCAATTACACACTAGATTTACGTTATTGCGTATTATGCAAAACTGATAGCTAACACATTAATTATACGAAACATATACTGTCAAAATTGAAGATTAAATAAATATGTCACGATTGGTTAATGAAATCTATTTTAACATTAATTACACGCAAGATTTACATTAATTCTTATTATGCAAAAATGATAGCTAACACATTTAATATACGAAAAGATACAGTAATATCTGAAGATTAAATAAATCTTGCACGTGATTTATAATTGGTTAAATTTGAATTTTTTGTTTGTGATTGCTTGGAAATTAAAAAAACTTGTTATCAAGATTAATTACATGCAAGATTTAAGTTAATACGTATTATGCAATAATCATAGATAACACATTAATTATATAAAACGATAGAGTCAAATATGAAGATTAATTAAATAATTTTCATGATTTATGACCGATTAAATTTGAATTTTTTCCTCGTGATTGGTTGAAAATCAATCAAATATCACATTATCACACACATATGAATTCAGATTTGTTCGAATAGTACAGAAAACATTTATATGAAAAAATTGATTGATATGTAACAAAACTTTTACTAAACATAGGACGATATTTTGAATGTCACATTTTTATATTTTTATAAATATATATCTATTCCAGAGATATGATTTTAATCTATATAATAAAATATAGATATTTGATTTGAAGAAACATAAAAAAATTGGAGAAAATTTAAAATTTTACATTTGTAATGACAAATTTGTTAGTGATGAGAAAATCCAAATTTTTAGATTTGTAAATTATAGATTTGTTAGTAATGATAAAATGTCGAAAAAGGAAATAATTTTGTTAAATTTGTAAGTAATTTTTAAAGGTAAAAAGGAAAATATTTTTGAATTTGAATTTGGATTAATCATAAAGTTATATATTAATTAGAGTGATTAATAGCTAACCTAACATGGTTAGCATCATGGTTAAATCTCCAGAGAAATGAAAATATTTTCTGAATTCTGATTGGTCAAAACTGAAATACTTGCTTCTAATTGTCTAAATTTATAAGAAAATTTCTGATTGACTAACTACATGGTGTGGTAAACTGAACTATTATAAATAAAAACTCTGGTTAGTTAGTAATTTTTAATGCCCGTCTTTTATCCAACCAAAGAATTCTGTCATTCCTTGCTTCTATTTTAGTGCACCTCTTCCAGACCCATTAGCACTTTGATAAAATTAAATTTAGTACAATGAAATTAGTTTCAGCACTACACCATTGATTGCATACTGCAACCTCTAACGAGCGTTGCGAAAGCCCGAAAAAAGGTTGCTATAGGTGCCAAATTGGCTATTGCAACATTTTTTGGAGGTTGCAATATAACAGTTGGGAAAACACTCTATTGCAACTCCGACACACTCTATTGCAACCCCTGAATATGTGTTATAGTAACAGGCTACTGCAACGTTAACTAGTGTTGCAGTACGAGTTGACTAGTAATGTAGTATGTGTTTCACATTCAGTAAAATATTATATGGCTTACAAATTGCAACGCTATATAATTCTTATCATTTCACAATTAAAATTTAATTAAAAATTATATACATTTCCCACAAATAAGAAACCTGTTGATTTCTTAAATTCCAAACAATATAATACAAACTAAATTTACAAAATATAAATAAACTAATTGAATCGGTGAGTCAAGAATTATTTTACATTGTTAACATGCGCCACTAACTTATCGACACTAATTTACAAGGTTATTGCACTTCTTATAGGCTGCCGATTAGTTTTCTTTCCCTTTTACACTACTAGTTGCATTTTAAGAGGCTTATTACAGATTGCTTTAGGAAAGTTGATGTTCTCCGCAGCTGGTTACTAACGCTATAAAATTACATGGCATGTGTTGGTAGTTGTTTTAAGACGATTCTTCATTCTTTTAGTTATTTTTCTTTGTTGTGAGCCAAGGTCGTGTTTCTTGAACTCTAAGTATAATTTTGTCTGTAATACAAAAAGTTAATATCAATATATAAATCCATGTGTAACGAAAAACACAAACAAGACTATTCATCTACATTATTTAGTTAAAAAAACTAATTAAATAAACTTAAGAAACCAGGTAATACATTGCGTAAAAAGATTTGACTCTGATAAATATCAGTCTAGATATAAACATCACAATAAAAAAAATGAAACAATACTTTAAAAATAAAAGAATATTAGCCTATATTCAGTATGTAAAATGTATTAGTGTTTATGCCCAAGAGATAACACTATGATATTTTTAGTTTAAGACAATTGGATTATTAATATTTATGTTCTATCGATTATTCCTTTTATAATTTATTAAATCTTAATTTACTGCGATATAAATGTTAGATTAATAAATTTTATTGGAATATGATATGTGAATTCTATATCTCTAAGTACGTGACTTATAAATGAGATTATGAGAATAGTATCAATATTCCTAAAGGTCCCTAGTCGAGTATTATTATTATGGGACAATAATAATGCATTAATACAGGTGTGTTAGTTGACTGATGATCACATCTCATTAACCATAGGTATAGTGATACTAAAGTCAAAGACACAGGCAGATGTAAATATACATGGTGTTGGACAGACCCAATGTGAGATTCTACATGTCTGTTGTGTCATAAGTAGTTCTCACTGTGATAATGATGTAATAGTCCTTAGACTTGAAATCATTATTTTTTTTATACAAGAATTAATGTACTTTGATTACATTAAAAGTTACCTTTGACCGAGTAATGATAAAAGTGTATTTCGGGTATATTATGAATCATATGAGAAATATGAATGATCTAGAAAGGATTTAACCCTCCTAATTTAAGGAGTGATATTATTGGCCTCTTGTGTGAGCTAGACTATATATATGCATGGCTACGCTCAAATGTTGATTTGATATGATAGCCTACTCATTGATCAATGAAACTTGGATTAAACTATGATAAGGATGAACATTGCATGCCTCTAGTTTAATCTAGGCTTAAATCTCAAAGTAGTCACTGAACTCAGGGTCATATATCAAAAAGAGCATTCTAGTTATCGGGGAATCGTAAGCATTACTCTAATTGAGATTAATGATAGCGCCGTTAACTTTGTTCGTTGACTTGACAGAAGAGGGATTGACTTTAAAAAAAGTGATAGCTGAAAAGGTGTAGAACACGTGGAAGGTTGTTAGGAATATGTTATAAACTTGATGATAAGTTAAACAAAATGTAATAACTCCCAAAATTTTGAACTTTTTGTAACCCTTGTGAATAGTGTTTTAGCTAAATGAGAAAACTTTTCATGCCACACTATGTAGGGGTTCTGATATGGATATTCTGAGATTTTATTAGTACTTTATATGGGATATAAGTGTATGTAAAGATCGTCAGAATCCAAATCCGAACACTTTGATTTTTCCCGGAAATCCAATAGATACGGAAAGAATTGAGTATAAGGTAACAGGATAAAAGGATTTAAATTAAAGGATTATAATAGAGGATCATAAAAAGGAATATAATGTATTGAGAAAGGTTAAGGGAACCTAAGTAATAAGATCCCGGGTATGATCCCTCAAACGATAAACGAAAATGAAAGTTAAGCGAACCGTATAACAGATCAGCGGTCATTAGGCAAACGATTAGGAAGTTAATCAAAGGGATTAGAGAGGATGATGTCACCCAACCAATGAGAAGAGGACAAGGAGGGGAGGATGACATCATGAGGATGACACAAGCATGACATGGGAAGGAAGGAGATGTGGTGGCTTTTTAACCACACAAAATCAAGGGCAACTAGGTAATTTACTAAAAAAAACACAAAAATCAAACTAACCAAGCCAAGCAAATCATTTTTCATCAAAATCAAAAAGAAACCAAGGCATTGTTCTTCATGCTCTCGGCCAAAACAGAACCAGCACACTAAAACTGCTGTATCTCCTTAATTTCTCACTCAAATATTGTGTTCTATAGCTCATTGGAAAGGTATTGAGATGGCCTACAACTATTGTTCACAAGTCTCGTCCAAATAATCAAGGTAAGAGCCTCATTTTTACAGTTCTTTAAATCGGACTTTTAGAAACTTCAAAGCCTAACTTTGTGTTCTTGATTTCTTTGGAAAGATCAAGCTTGTAGGAGGCTCCCTAAGGCTTCCTAGCAACTTAACACCTCCCAAGGAAGGTTACCAGACTCGTTCCGAGCTTTTTTTTCACCCCAAGTCGCTCAGGCAAGTTTTCTATCCGTTATACTGTTGTTGTGATGTATATATGTATATGCATTATCTTGCGATAGATGCATGTTGGTTAATTAGCAAATGTTGCGATATATTGAAGCATGCTGATATGGTATATATATGCATGCCTGTTTCATATTCTTGCCAAATATATCTGTTGGTTCAGTTGATAATACCTATGCTAGAGAATAGCAGTAATTTGCATATACCCTTAGTATAGGGACCCAAAGGTGAAAACATTTTCTAAAACCGGGAGTCGAGGATCCCGAGTAGATTTTATATATATATATATATTTATATATATATATATATGTTTATAGTTTTCAAAACTATTAATCGAATAAGGTTTATTCGATAACTTGAATTTATTAATGAATATTATCTTGAATATTCATTCGAGTGCTTATGACTCTTTTATATTATTTATTGAATATTATTTGAATATTCATTCGAGGGCTTATGACTCAGCTTATTTTATTTATTGAATATTATTTGAATATTCATTTGAGGATCTATGACTCCGATTATTTGCTGAGATATATTCTTTATTTTATTAAAGAATAAGGTGTCGATAATCAAACTCACTTTTGATTATTCAAATAAAGATAGTACTTTCGTATAGGTATATCTTTGGTTATTTAATATTCATTTCAAGTATAAGTTTTAAAACTTCTACTTCAATTATTTTTATAAAGATTATTCTTTATGGGAATATTATTTAAATAATAATATTCAGATATTTTCTAATATATTGGGACTGATTTACCTTGTTAAATCAGCATCACTTCAAACATTCTTAAAAATGTTTTGCGAGTCTTCAAAATGATTTTTAAAAGTTAGAGCGGATCCCAAAACTCATTTTTATATTTAAGATCCTCCTTTCGAAGGGGATTTAAATACTCGCTCAAAACCTGAGGGATCCGGCTCTGTGGTGTGTTTTATATTCGCAACAAGGTTGCTGTTTTGATAAATGAATTGATTACTTACCCAACACTCGGGAAGTAAAATTCTTGGAACAAGTTAATCCATTAACAGGCATCGCCTGGGAAATATCGGTGAGTTTTCCTTTCCAACTAGATACGACTTCTTGGTGGAGCCGTATCAACAAGTTTCAACTTGGGGAAAGGGGGAAGGAGCTTTACGTTTCAGAGTCATGGATTTCATCTGAACTAGGAGTGGCGTAAGTGGTCGAGTGGCGCCGGCCCAGCCTTATTATATTGGCCCAAATGGCCTGGAAGTTCCGCTAAGGCGGTCCATTCCTTAGGAGTTCAGTGTTCGATTGACAAGTAAATCCGACAGGTTCTCCTCTACATGTAGAAAATGGTGGGGTTGCACTACTACGACTGATCATCGTAAGTGGTCTTCCTGGCGCGGCAAACTCCCGTAATGAGTTCATCATCCAATTGGATATTTCTGTAACACTACCCAGAGCACTTCGATAGAAAGGCTACGGTTGGGCGATTGTTGAGTATTGGCAGGGTCAAGTTTTCAAAATGATGTTTGCATCAAATGAAGTATCTCGTAACTTCATTTTATTTTGATGATATTTTAAAGATTTAATCTATTCAAATCTGGTCTTGTAGTCTCATCTATGTGATGAACTTTGGAAACTAATTATAACTTGAATGGTGGTAGTTCAAGTAGTATTTGGAAAAGATATAAGTATATTGGAGTATCTTGTAACTTCATCTTTTAAACTTATATCTAGTAAATGATTATCTTATGCATGACAAAGATTTTCAGAAAAATATTGAGACAAGGTTAGATATATGAGATCACCTTGCAACGATATTTTTATACAGTTATACACTGGAACTCTGTGTATATTATGCATGGAAGAGGACTTCCAATATTTTGAAAAGTATATATATATATATATATATATATATATACTGAATATTTTGCGACTTCATCGCATTAAGATATCATCTTGGTTCATTTCTTTTGACCAAGACCTTCATGAGTACTATGAGAAGGCTCATATATTGTTAATCATTATACATATTATTTTGGTGGGCTTGCTGCTCACCCTTGCTTTCTTCTTTCATCACACAACATCAGATAGACAAGATGAACAGGACCAAGCTCCCAATTCGCGAGCGGATAGGAAACGTTCCGCAGCTTCCTATAGGCGTTGATATCGCTGTAGCTGAGGTAGGAACTACCAATAGGCTAGGCTTTCAACTTTTGATGTATCAGATTATGTATATTTATGAATTGTAATAATGGCAAAGAAATGTAAATTTATTCAGAAACCTGTTTAAGGTGTAGTGGCATATAATTGTGGAATAAAACGACTTGTGATTATTTTTGGATATTCATCTCTGAGACTATAACTTGTGGTGTGTGTGTTTATTGTGGGGTCACAGTACAGAGTAGTTGATTATTTATTAAGAGTGGGTGTTATTAAGGGAAATGGAACTCGTGACAACCCGGATCCCCGACCCCGGATTTGGGGGTGTTACAGAAATGGTATCAGAGCTAAGCGTTATAAACCTCAGAGATGATGGGACGTTAAGATAATAAGTTCACTAAGATAATAAGAACTCTTGCCAAGTTCATAGTCGGACTACCTAACGTAGTACTGACAGTTAAAACCCTTATGGGAACCCTTATAAATGTAGCGATAGAAGCGTAGTTCGTTATCGTATATGGTAGCGGGACTCTGAACCCTGAAGTTGAGGAACATCAACGCGATGATATTTTATTATTTATTGGGGATCAGATTATGGATCCGATAGAGCGTCCTAACGCGGGACCGGATGATGTTGATATTGAGGATGTAGCGGTTGAGGATGTTGTCCTAGAAGGGATAGTTGCTGAGGAGGATCCCATGGAGGATCCAGACAAGAATGAATAAAGGACCACTGAGGAATTGATGACCCTGGTTAGGGCAACTACCAGAGGTAGGATTGGCCGGTCACTACCGGAGGTTCGTTCAAGTTGTAAAGATAGTAGCCCCTTTAACGCGGCTTACTCGTAAGACTGAGAAGTTCGAATGGACAGAGAAATGCGAGAACAGCTTTCAAGAACTGAAGCAGAGGTTGGTGATGGCCCCTATGCTGGCGTTGCTGGATGGAAAAAGGAGATTTTGTGATTTGTAAGTGACGCTTCACATAAGGAATTAGGGTGCTTCTTAGCACAGCAAGATAATCGCGTCTGCGTCAAGACAATTAAGGTAATATGAAATTCGATATCCCCGCCCATGAGCTTAGGCTCGTGGCAATAGTTTTACCCTAAAGATTGGAGGCACTACTTGTATGGAGAGAAGTGCGAGAATTACCTAAGCCATAAGTGCTCTAGTACATTTTCACGTAGAAAGAGCTCAACATATGCTAGAGGAGGCAGTTAGAGCTAATCAAGAATAATGATTGGGAGATTCTTTATCATTCGGGGAAAGCCAATGTGGTGGCTGATGCCCTTAGTAAAAAGGACACACTCAAGATGATAATGTCTTTGGGAGAGTTTATAAGAGATTTTGGAAATAGTAGTGAAGGTAACCGGAGCCAGTACCGAAAAGCTGTTTGAGATTGCAATAGAGACCGAATTATTGGAAAAGAGCATACGGTGCCAGAGAAAGATGATAAGGGAATAATGAGGTATTCCTATAGAATTTGGGTTCCAAAAGTTCAAGAGCGTAAGGATGAGAACTTAGATGAGAGCCATAGTTTGAGGAATAAGATTTAGAGCAAACCCTGAACGTGATAGCCAGGGAGGTCGCCATCAAGATAGAAGGAACCCATGACATAATGGAGTGGAAAATGAGGATTTTAAATTAAAAGATGACCCCAATTATGGGGAGTAGGATGAAACATTTCATACTAAGGAAACAGAAAGTCGAGTAAGGAAAGGAGACCCGAGACGGTACTCCTATACGGCAATTCATGGACCTGTCTAGACAGAACTTAGACTATTATCCCCAACCACCACCTTGAGGAAACAATGCGATAGGAAATTCTTTCAGGACCTTTAAGTCTCTAAGCTCTCAGAGTTCCAAGGAACAGGTTGACCTAGTCGAGGCAAGAGCCTGGCTAAAGGAAATAGAGGAATCATTTGAGATTCTAAATGATTGACGAATCTCAAAAGGACTGTTTTGTCACTTACCCTCCTAAGAGAGAGATCACCCGCTGGTGAAAGACCAAGAAAGGCACTGGAGCCAGAGGTTAGAATAAACTGATTTAAGTTCAGTCAATTGTTTTCGGGAAAGTAATTCCCAAAGATAAGGAGATAGTGTAAAAGCTTTGGAGCTAGAACAAAGGCAGACGAGTATGATAAATTATGAATCTAAGTTGTAAAAGTTGTCAAGATTCGTTCTGAGGACACGAATCCAGAATGACGGGATGTTTGAAATCAATGCTTATGTGGTGTTGGTTCATGAAATAATGATAAGAGAAAGGAAAATAAAAAGAAACTGAAGTGGAAAGGAATATAAAGGCAATAGAGTTTGAGGTATGATAAAGGAGTTGGGTATGAGGAAACCCTAAAGACTCGTAGCAATAGAAATAGAAAAGTATGCATTCGTCAGGATGAGGGTGATTCACCATGAGTTAAAATTGATGGTTGAAGGCATAAGAGATACATATATTTTATCCCCTGTAAGTTGGGCGGATTTGAGGAAACCTTGAGATAGTTCGAAGGATAAATAATGAGACGCGGATAGACTGAGGAGACAAGGAAGTAAGAAATTAGGAAAATTGAATGAAGGAAGTGACCTTCAAGAATGTGAAGTGTAAGACCGGTGGCTTGATACCCAGAAAGGGAGACGCCATGTATGAAAGATATCTCAACATTGAGATGACTGTTGAGATAAACAACAAAAGTAAATAAGGAATTATTAAGAAGAAGTTCACGTTGAACATGACCAATATCTTCCAGAACATCCATGTTATCATTACCAAATCAGGAAAGAAAAGCGGATGACCATTGTTATCTTTTGGAGGCCATATGGATTGACCTCAATTTGAATAAGGATGCTATTATGAAATTAGGTATAGACTATCGAGGTGGGAATGATGAATAAGATAATCTATCAAGGATATGTGACTTGATTTATCCATGGATGGATGCAGGTACCTTTTAAAGGTGGAATTAAGGATAGAACATCGGTAACTTAAAATGAATCCTAGGGGACTGCATAAAGGTTGGCATGTCACCCTTAATAGGGACAGTATGAGTTTTGACAGTATGATTGGGAAAGGGTTAAGGTAACAACAACCTTTAAGAATCAGTGGAGAAATTTTGCAGAAGTATATAGATAATGGTTCTACTATTAGTAAATGGTATTGTGATATGCCCTGTATCTAGGGAATACAGGAGGAACGATTGAAGGATAACCTTAGAGGTTTTATAAGGAAAAAGATAATATTCAAAATTCTCAAGAATAGAAATGTTGATAAAGGAAATATGACGTAATTATAATGATGCCAAGTGGGGCACGTGTTAAACCACGAGAAAGTATGGATCGAACCAGTAAAGGTCGAAATTGTTCAGGGCAATTAGGACCTAAGATAAAAGATGTTCTAAGTATGATTGAGAGTCGGTCTTGACAGTGATTAGCCTCTAAAGACTGAGGTAATAACTTATGGAAAAATGGTAATATTTTTTTACTCATCTGATTTTAAGGAAAACATCTTCACTCAAGCAGTGATCGGAAATAGGGTAGAAAATTAGTGAAAGTGGTTAAAATGACATTGACTATAAGGAAATTTTACTATCAGGAAAGGCCAAAGAGGTGGCCGACACTATAAATGGAAGAGGACTTCCCTATATTTTGAAAAGTATATATGTATATATATATATATACTGAATATTTTGCGACTTCATCGCATTAAGATATCAACTTGGTTCATTTCTTTTGACCAAGACTTTCATGAGTGCTATGAGAAGGCTCATATATTGTTAATCTTTATACATATTATTTTGGTGGGCTTGCTGCTCACCCTTGCTTTCTTCTTTCGTCACACAATAACAGTTAGGAAAGATGGCCAGACTCCAGCAGACCCAGCGCAAGCGCGTGGGAAGCGTTCCGCGTCTTCCCGTTGATGTTGTAGCTGCTATAGCTGCAGAGGTAGACCTATTGTAGATCAGACCATCTACTTTTGAGAATCAATTATGTATAATTATAACTTGTGGCAGATAATGGCAATTAACTGTAAATTTATCAAGTAATCATTTTGGGTTGTAATAACTTTTAAATTGTGGATTCAAAGACTTGTACTTATTTAAATTTCATCTCTGAGACTATAACGGGTTGTGGTGTGTGTTAGTGTGGGGTCACAGCATAAGGTTATTTATTATTAATTAAGTGAAGTGATATTGTGGAAAGAAAGACCGTGACGACCCGGATCCCCGACCCCGGATCTGGGGGTGTTACAGAAATGGTATCAGAAATGGTATCGTGCGAGAGGGATACAGTGATGATGGTTAAAGCTGTGAAGGTTGTATTATGGTTTGGAAGATTAACATTCCTTCTGATGACTGTGCAATACCCAACCGTAATAGTAGTTGGTAAAGGTTTAATTCGTGTAATCGCCATGAGCGGGCTATCTATCTCAGAAGATATTATCTTGAGATAAGCCAGGACCATGTTTCAAAAAGGACTAGACGAACCTTTGAGTTAAGTCTTCTATTTAAGGCATATGATTAAGATTGGTATTAACCTGCTTATCGTTGCTTTGATTGAAACTCTTCTGCAATTTTATCTGCTTCATGTCATGAAAGTACGTCAGAGTTTGGAGTGTTCTTCATGAATTGTGATTGGTGGTTATGTTAACTCCTTAGGAGAATTAGATACGAGATGTATGGACTCCGTATGGTTAGCTATTAAGACTTCATGGAAAATGAATGACTACAGTAGGTCAGTGGTGGACCATAGTAAGGCAGCAATGATTCTGCGAGTAATGAGCTGATTACAACCGTGAGAGTTGTATTGGAATGGGTGTTGAGATTGAGTACCACTAATCGGGTCGTGGTAGTGTATAAGTTATCATTGATAGACTAATTAAGTAGAGTATCTACCTATTGTATATTTATTCTTTCTTATCAATAGAGAGTCGTATTATTATACGAGGAAGGTTGCGGTGCAAGCATAGAACTCTAGTAACGATGATGTCTAAAATGAGATCCCAGGTTCGATTTTCGAAATCGAGGGAGTTTCAAAGGTGATTGTGTATAAGCTCGAGGAAGAGCATGGGTCCATAGAATGATGGACGGAATAAAAATATTTAGGCATGGGAAATACGATGCTATAATACTTGATGCTGATATAAATACATATATGTTTTGTTCTCCTATGACAAACCTCTATAGTTCAGAGGTAGGTTCCAAGCCAGATATTTTGTGGCAGTATATTTTTCATATATACAATTCTCTTCAATTCGTTCTTTTCTCTTCTTTTCATTTCATGTAAGCTGAGAAGAACAACCCTTCCAGAAAGGGGAGGTATTGCCGAATGACTATCTATCTGTGTGATAGAAGCCTAGTAGGATACCATCTATTGTTTAAATTGCTTGTCAAGTACTAAAGGCTGGCCACCTTCTGTACTAACTAAGCGATATAACAAGTGTTCATGATCATAGTGATCTCTCAACAAATTCATTTACTTCTATATGATTGATCAAACTTTGGGAAATAGAAACAGCTGAAAAAGGAGTAATAAAGTTGTGGTAGTATTCGGAATGGAAATACATTCGTGATACTAAGGTTGACATGGTTATTAAAAGGTTATAGAACGCTAATGAGCAAAAGTATAACCAGTATAATATTAGGAACGGAAGGTAGTAGCGATTACGAACTGGAAAAGAATGGGTATTGAGACGCCAAACCTATAGTGCTAGAAGCTGTGATAAAATTCCATGCGATAGACTTGAAAGAATTTGGAATGATCACTTAACACGGATTGAGTTTTCTTACGATAATAGATCACATGTCAGTATTGAGATATCTCCTTATGAGATCCTTGAGGGAAGACAATGTCGATCTCCCTTATGTTAGGATGAAGTTGTAGAGCGCAAGATGTTCGGACCCGCAGTAGTCCAAAGGATCAAGGATATAATAGATTTTAATCAGAGGACGGCTGGTAATAGCCCAAGATGGGAACATGAAGTATGTTGATTTGACACGAAAGGACAAGGAATAGGAAGTGGGGGACCTAGTATTGTTATAGGTATTCCCTTGGAAAGGAAGGATGAGGTTCGGAAAGAAAGGGAAGCTAAGTCCACGAATTGTTGGACCCTTGGATATATTAAGATATATTGGGAAGATAGCATATGAGCTAGCCCTACCCCCGAATATGTAGCAAGTTCATAATGTGTTCCACGTATCAATGTTAAGAAAATGTAATTCGGATGCCAGATAAATAGGGGCATATGAGCGCATAGGCATGCGACCAGACATAACCTATAGGGAGCAACCAGAAAGGGTTATAGATCGAAAAGGGACAAGTGCTTAGGAGAAGGGTTATCAAATTAGTCAGAGTTTGGTGGTAGAACCATAATGTGGGAAATTGACTAGAGAGTTAGAAGGCACAATGCTAGAAAAGCATCCCTAACTATTTTCTATCTGATTCCGGGACGGAATCCTTTTAAGGAGGGGAGACTGTAATAACTCCCAAAATTTTGAACTTTTTGTAACCCTTGTGAATAGTGTTTTAGCTAAATGAGAAAACTTTTCATGCCACACTATGTAGGGATTCTGATATGGATATTCTGAGATTTTATTAGTACTTTATATGGGATATAAGTGTATGTAAAGATCGTCAGAATCCAAATCCGAACACTTTGATTTTTCCCGGAAATCCAATAGATACGGAAAGAATTGAGTATAAGGTAACAGGATAAAAGGATTTAAATTAAAGGATTATAATAGAGGATCATAAAAAGGAATATAATGTATTGAGAAAGGTTAAGGGAACCTAAGTAATAAGATCCCGGGTATGATCCCTCAAACGATAAACGAAAACGAAAGTTAAGCGAACCGTATAACAGATCAGCGGTCATTAGGCAAATGATTAGGAAGTTAATCAAAGGGATTAGAGAGGATGATGTCACCCAACCAATGAGAAGAGGACAAGGAAGGGAGGATGACATCATGAGGATGACACAAGCATGACATGGGAAGGAAGGAGATGTGGTGGCTTTTTAACCACACAAAATCAAGGGCAACTAGGTAGTTTACTAAAACAAACACAAAAATCAAACCAACCAAGACAAGCAAATCATTTTTCATCAAAATCAAAAAGAAACCAAGGCATTGTTCTTCATGCTCTCGGCCAAAACAGAACCAGCACACTAAAACTGCTGTATCTCCTTCATTTCTCACTCAAATATTGTGTTCTATAGCTCATTGGAAAGGTATTGAGATGGCCTACAACTCCTGTTCACAAGTCTCGTCCAAATAATCATGGTAAGACCCTCATTTTTACAGTTCTTTAAATCGGACTTTTAGAAACTTCAAAGCCTAACTTTGTGTTCTTGATTTCTTTGGAAAGATCAAGCTTGTAGGAGGCTCCCTAAGGCTTCCTAGCAACTTAACACCTCCCAAGGAAGGTTACCAGACTCGTTCCGAGCTTTTTTTTCACCCCAAGTCGCTCAGGCAAGTTTTCTATCCGTTATACTGTTGTTGTGATGTATATATGTATATGCATTATCTTGCGATAGATGCATGTTGGTTAATTAGCAAATGTTGCGATATATTGAAGCATGCTGATATGGTATATATATGCATACCTATTTCGTATTCTTGCCAAATATATCTGTTGGTTCAGTTGATAATACCTATGCTAGAGAATAGCAGTAATTTGCATATACCCTTAGTATAGGGACCCAAAGGTGAAAACATTTTCTAAAACCGGGAGTCGAGGATCCCGAGTAGATTTTATATATATATATTTATATATATATATATATGTTTATAGTTTTCAAAACTATTAATCGAATAAGGTTTATTCGATAACTTGATTTTATTAATGAATATTATCTTGAATATTCATTCGAGGGCTTATGACTCTTTTATATTATTTATTGAATATTATTTGAATATTCATTCGAGGGCTTATGACTCAGCTTATTTTATTTATTAAATATTATTTGAATATTCATTTGAGGATCTATGACTCCGATTATTTGCTGAGATATATTCTTTATTTTATTAAAGAATAAGGTGTCGATAATCAAACTCACTTTTGATTATTCAAATAAAGATAGTACTTTCGTATAGGTATATCTTTGGTTATTTAATATTCATTTCAAGTATAAGTTTTAAAACTTCTACTTCAATTATTTTTATAAAGATTATTCTTTATGGGAATATTATTTAAATAATAATATTCAGATATTTTCTAATATATTGGGACTGATTTACCTTGTTAAATCAGCATCACTCCAAACATTCTTAAAAATGTTTTGCGAATCTTCAAAATGATTTTTAAAAGTTAGAGTGGATCCCAAAACTCATTTTTATATTTAAGATCCTCCTTTCGAAGGGGATTTAAATACTCGCTCAAAACCTGAGGGATCCGGCTCTGTGGTGTGTTTTATATTCGCAACAAGGTTGCTGTTTTGATAAATGAATTGATTACTTACCCAACACTCGGGAAGTAAAATTCTTGGAACAAGTTAATCCATTAACAGGCATCGCCTGGGAAATATCGGTGAGTTTTCCTTTCCAACTAGATACGACTTCTTGGTGGAGCCGTATCAACAAGTTTCTAATTGGGGAAAGGGGGAACGAGCTTTACGTTTCAGAGTCATGGATTTCATCTGAACTAGGAGTGACGTAAGTGGTCGAGTGGCGTTGGCCCAGCCTTATTATATTGGCCCAAATGGCCTGGAAGTTCCGCTAAGGCGGTCCATTCCTTAGGAGTTTAGTGTTCGATTGACAAGTAAATCCGACAGGTTCTCCTCTACATGTAGAAAATGGTGGGGTTGCACTACTACGACTGATCATCGTAAGTGGTCTTCCTGGCGCGGCAAACTCCCGTAATGAGTTCATCATCCAATTGGATATTTCTGCAACACTACCCAGAGTACTTCGATAGAAAGGCTACGGTTGGGCGATTGTTGAGTGTTGGCAGGGTCAAGTTTTCAAAATGATGTTTGCATCAAATGAAGTATCTTGTAACTTCATTTTATTTTGATAATATTTTAAAGATTTAATCTATTCAAATCTGGTCTTGTAGTCTCATCTATGTGATGAACTTTGGAAACTAATTATAACTTGAATGGTGGTAGTTCAAGTAGTATTTGGAAAAGATATAAGTATATTGGAGTATCTTGTAACTTCATCTTTTAAACTTATATCTAGTAAATGATTATCTTATGCATGACAAAGATTTTCAGAAAAATGTTGAGACAAGGTTAGATATATGAGATCACCTTGCAACGATATTTTTATACAGTTATACACTGGAACTCTGTGTATATTATGCATGGAAGAGGACTTCCAATATTTTGAAAAGTATATATGTATATATATACTGAATATTTTGCGACTTCATCGCATTAAGATATCATCTTGGTTCATTTCTTTTGACCAAGACCTTCATGAGTACTATGAGAAGGCTCATATATTGTTAATCATTATACATATTATTTTGGTGGGCTTGCTGCTCACCCTTGCTTTCTTCTTTCATCACACAACATCAGATAGACAAGATGAACAGGACCAAGCTCCCAATTCGCGAGCGGATAGGAAACGTTCCGCAGCTTCCTATAGGCGTTGATATCGCTGTAGCTGAGGTAGGAACTACCAATAGGCTAGGCTTTCAACTTTTGATGTATCAGATTATGTATATTTATGAATTGTAATAATGGCAAAGAAATGTAAATTTATTCAGAAACCTGTTTAAGGTGTATTGGCATATAATTGTGGAATAAAATGACTTGTGATTATTTTTGGATATTCATCTCTGAGACTATAACTTGTGGTGTGTGTGTTTATTGTGGGGTCACAGTACAGAGTAGTTGATTATTTATTAAGAGTGGGTGTTATTAAGGGAAATGGAACTCGTGACAACCCGGATCCCCGACCCCGGATTTGGGGGTGTTACACAAAACACCTTAGTAGATTCAACTTAGTGAATTTTGTAGCACTCGATGGATGATCAAATATAGTCCCGATGGATGATTCAATATAGTCCCGACGGATGATGATTTGATATCCATCGAGTGAGTAGCTTATTTAATAATAAGTATTGTAGCACATTTCTGCAAACAACTTTGTGTAGATTCTGTAGTAGCATATGAGTCATGTTGACTACTAGTAGATATGCAGAATAGGTTGATTAATTGTAGATATGAGATATCTTGTAATTCTGTATAAATGAAATGGAGTCAAGTGTCAAATAGCTACCCGACGGATGAGCAACAAAGCTACCCGACGGATGATCAACAAGCTACCCGACAGATAACAAGCATGTACCTGACAGATGATCAATTCAAATATCTGTTGACAGTGACAACACAGTCACATGCGCTGGGTGTTTGCAAAAGGAATGTGGCAGCCTGTTTAATAGGAAATTGATAACAAAGAAGCATTACCATTTCTATGCAAGTTATGAAGATTTTTAAAGATGCTGGAATAAGAGTAATGAAGCAGCATGGAGTTAGACTTGATAGGTTTTGTTTTATTATCCTATCTTATTACCATGTAAACTTGGTGATACATAAACCAAGTGTAGCTAGTAGAACAAATAACTAAGCAAATATATTTAGAAGAGAAATAGAAAAAGCTGCACTTGTCAAGAATTTCTCTATAGTTTGTTTGTTCAACTTGTAAAGCAGCTGTGAGCCAATTTGAGCTTCACAGAATTCTCAAATCAATATATATATATATATATATATATTTATATCTCTGGTGGATACATTCAAATCCACCAAAAAGTTTTAAAGACTTGTGTTTTTATTACTTTGTGTTTGATTTACTTAATTCTTTATTCCGCACTTTGCAAATCAAAACACTTATATATATTGAGTTAGAACATTTTTATAAATCTCAAAAAGGGGCCAGAATTATATTCAACCCCCCCCCCTTCTGTAATTTCTTTTGTATTGTTAGGGAATAACAATTGGTATCAGAGCAAGCTCTTGAAGTACAAAGAGTGTAAAGATCACAACCAAATAGCAAGATGAACAAGAAGGATGTTGGAGTTAAAATTCCTTTTCTAGACAAAGACAATTATCACCACTGGAAGCTGAAAATGCATCTACATCTTCTTTCTCAAGATGAGACCTATGTAGATTGCATAGAGAGAGGACCTCATGACCAATGAGATCTGCAACTGGAAATGAACCATCTGTTCCTAAGCCTAGGCATGAATGGTCAGATCCTGATATTGAGCAAGTCAGGAAAGACAAGAAGGCCATGAATATATTGTTCAATAGAGTTGATGGTGACATGTTTGATAACATCATTAACTGCAAAACAACCAAGGAGGTTTGGGACACTATTCAGATTATTTGTGATGGTACTGAGAAAGTAAGGGAGAATAAGATGCAACTGCTAATTTAGCATGTTAGATATATTTGATAATGTCATGTCTAATATGATTTGTGTTTAGTTTTCAGATCTTACTTAAACAGGACAAATCAGTACTTAACTGGAAATCAGCACTTATACTGAAGTCAGAATTTAAGTTATCAGAACTTAAAGTTCAGGAGATATTTATCAGGAGATAATATCAGGACTTAAGGAGACTTTCAGATAAGGAAGGCGGCTGATTGAAAGGAAAGAAGATCAAGACAAACTCAAGAAGAGATATGCATGAAGAAGGAATTCTATGAAGAATAGAATACTTGGAAGAAAAGATATCTGATTGATATATTTTAGGAAGCAGAATTATATTCCATATCAATTAGTGATTATCTTGTAACTGTGTAGTATATAAACACAGACATAGGGTTTACACTATAAGTGTTATCGTTATCGAGAATAATATTCATTGTAACCCTAGCAGCTCTCGTGATATTTTGTTCATCACTGAGAGAGGACAGTTCCACATTGTAACAGAGTGTAATAAAGTTTGTTTTCTATAACTTGTGTTCTTTGAATTCGATTTGATTGTGCTATACACTGTATTCAACCCCCCTTCTACAGTGTGTGTGACCTAACAAGTGGTATCAGAGCCTATCTGTTAACACACAAACAGTTTAAGATCCAAAAACAATCATGGAGTAGAAACTCCAACCAAGCCCATCATAACTGAAGAACCTTAAAAGACTCAAATCCATAGTCGATATGAGGCTATTAGAGTTCCCATACTGAAACCATCTGAATACCCCATATGGAAGGTGAGGATGACTATGTTCCTGGAAGCTACAGATCCAGAATATCTTGACAGAATCAATGAAGGACCTCACAAGCAAACCAAACTCGCTGTTGCAGTTGCAGGTGAAGCAGCAAAGTCAATACCAAAGGAGAAGAGTGATTACACTGCTGAAGATATCGCATAAATTGCTAAGGATGCTATGGTACGACACTTGTTGCATAGTGCCATTGATAATGTAATGTCAAACGGTAATTAACTCCAAGACTGTAAAGGAGATATGGGATGCCTTGGAGACAAGATGTCAGGGAACTGATTCGATTAAGAAGAACAGGAAGACTATACTCACTCAAGAGTATGAACACTTTGACTCAAACTCTAATGAGTCATTGACTGATTTATATGACAAATTCGTCAACCTCTTGAAGATTTGTCACTAGTTGATAAGGAGTATGATCTTGAAGATTCAAACCTTAAATTCCTGTTAGCTCTTCGTGAAAGTTGGGATTTGAAGGCCACAATTATAAGAGACAACTATAATCTTAAAGAAACAACTCTTGATGAAATTTATGGGATGCTCAAGACTCATGAACTTGTGATGGAACAAAGAAGCAAGAGGAAAGGAGGAAAGTCAAGGACAGTTGCTCTTAAGGCTGAGGAAGAATCCCCCAAAGCAGCTACCTCAAGGAAAGGCAAGGGAAAAGCGCTCATCACAAAGTCTGATACTGAGTCATCAAGTTCTGATAGTGATGATGACTCAGAAACTGAAAGCTTGCCTGAGATGGATGCTGATGAAGAGATGATGAGGCTGTGTGCTCTTATGGTGAAAGGAATCACAAGGATTGTATACATAAAATTCAGGAAGAGAAAGAAGTTTTCCAGGAAAGGTGCAAGTTCTGATAAGAAGAGTTTCAGAAAATCTGAAGGCAAAGGAGGGAAGTCTGATAGAGGAGATTACACAAATGTCAAATGCTACAACTGTGGTGAGAAAGGCCACATATATCCTGATTGCAAGAAAGTGAAGAGTGACAAAGGCAAGGCTCTTGTCACAAAGAAGAAAAGATGGACAGACACTTCAGATTCTGAAAGTGAGGAGAACTATGCCTTGATGACAAATGCTGATAGCAGTTCTGAAGCTGCTGAGTTAAAGGTACCTCAAACTACTTATGCCTTTCATACTGATGATATTAATGAGTTGAGAAGATATCATAAAACCATGTTCATTAGTTATAGAGATCAAACTTTAACATGTGAAAGATTAACTTCTGAAAATCTTGCTTGTAAAAAGAGGAATGATTATTTAGAAAAAGAGTTAGTCATGTTCCATCAAACTCAAAAAGATAGAGATGATACTTTCTATGTTAGGGATGAAGTACTTAAAATGAATGAATCTCTAAAAACTGAGTTAGAAAAGGAAAGAGAGATTATCAGGACTTGGACTAACTCTGGCAGAACAACTCAGAATTTGTTAAGTAGTGGAAACTGGAAAGAGGGCTTAGGTTATGGAGATGATAAGAATGATAAAAGAACTGTAGAAATTAAGCCTATAGTTGTTAAACAAAAGCCAAAGGTAGAACCTGTTAAGTTTGTAGCTGTAAAGTCTGATACTGAGAAACCAGAAGTTAAAGAGGAATTAACTTCAGACAAACTAAAACAGGAAAAGCCAACTGAAGTTAACGTAGGCTTAATGACAAAGAAACAGCTTAAGCATAAGCTGAAAGATGTTAAGAATGTAAATAAGGTAAAGTCACCTAGGAAAAATAGGAATGGAAAGGAAGGTGTGAATAAAAGCATTGATTATAAGCCTGTTCCTAATGCTCCTAGAAAAACATGTTATAACTGTGGAAATTTTAACCATCTGGCTTCTTTTTGCAGGAAGAATAAGAACATAAACTCCTTACCTTCAAAGTCAGGAGTTAAGAGTCAGTCTGTTAGATATAGGCCACAAAATCCTTGTTTTCATTTTGGTAGTTTATGGCATTCCATTTATACTTGTAAGGAATATCATAGTTTGTACTATGATTATTATCAAATAAAACCTTCTTTTAAGAAAGTTAGCATTGTTCCTTCTAATGTAAGTTCTGATACAAAGTCTGATAGTGTAAATGCTGATAAGAAAATTGTTAACATAAACTCTGATGCTAAATCCGCTGCAAATGTTAACAAACTTAATAAGGCTAAAGGATCCAAGCAAGTATGGGTCCTTAAAACTAATCATTAGTGGTCTTTGTGATTGCAGGGCAACAGGAAAAACATCCTAGTTCTAGACAGTGGATGCTCAGGACATATGACTGGAAATAAAGCCCTGCTATCAGACTTTGTGGAGAAAGCTGACCCAAGTGTTTCTTATGGAGATGGCAACATTAGAAAAACACTGGGATATGGCAATATCAATCTTGGGAATGTCATCATTGAGAAAGTAGCTGTGGTCTTAAGACTTAAGTACTGCTCAGTGTTAGTCAAATCTGTAACAGAGGTTATCATGTGAATTTCTTTGAAGAACACTGTGAAGTTGTAAGTAAATCTACAGGAAAAGTTGTTCTGATAGGATACAGGCATGGTAACATTTATGAAGCCAAGCTTTCAACAAGTACTGATGGTTCTGCAATCTGTCTGTTAAGTAGAGCGTCAATTGAAGAAAGCTGGAATTGGCACAAGAAACTCTCTCATTTAAATTTCAATAATATAAATGAACTAGTCAAGAAAGATCTTGTGAGAGGACTGCCAAAATCAGTATTTTCTCCTGATGGCCTTTGTGATTCATGTCAGAAGGCAAAATAAAGAAAATCTTCATTCAAGAGCAAGACTGAATCATCAATTCTTGAGCCTTATCACCTACTACATGTTGATCTATTTGGTCCAGTGAATGTCATGTCTATTGCAAAGAAGAAATATGCTATGGTCATAGTGGATGAGTTCACCAGATACACATGGGTGTATTTCTTGCACACAAAAAGTGAAACTGCATTTATCTTGATTGATCATGTCAAGCAACTGGATAAATTGGTCAAAGATTCAGTGAAGATCATAAGAAGTGATAATGACACTGAGTTCAAGAATTTGATTATGGAAGAGTTCTGCAAAGACCATGGAATCAAGCAGGAATTTTCTGCTCCTGGAACTCCACAACAAAATGGAGTTGTTAAAAGAAAGAACAAAACTCTTATTGAAGCTGCACGAACTATGCTTGATGAAGCAAAGTTACCAACCTATTTTTGGGCTAAAGCTGTGCAGACTGCTTGTTTTACTCAGAATGCTACACTCATTAACAAGCATGGAAAGACACCATATGAGATGGTGAAGAAAAAGAAGCCAAATCTGAAGTATTTTCATGTATTTGGATGCAAGTGTTTTGTTCTTAAGACTCATCCTGAACAGCTATCCAAATTTGATTTAAAAGCTGATGAAGGAATTTTCAGTTGGATATCCACTTTCCACAAAAGCCTTCAGAGTCTACAATTTAAGAACAAGTGTTGTCATGGAATCTATCAATGTCTCATTTGATGATAAGAAGATTACTGGACTTGAAGATTTCAATGATCATGATCAGTTGAGATTTGAAAATGAAGACTTAAATTCTGATACTGGAAATCCTGACAGTCTAACTCCTGATACTGCAAACTCTGATGGATTAAACTCTGATGTTATTGAAACTGTGGTGACTACGCCAAAGAAAGATGCACATGTGCAGGGGGAGAATACTGAAGATACAACCACATCTCAAGAAGCATCAGAACCTACAACTGGCTCTTCAAGTTCTGATTCATCAAGTTCTAATGAGCCAAGTTCTGATAATTCTGGAAACTCAAATTCTGAAGGATCCAACTCAGAGAGCATAATTTCAGGGGGAGCATCAGAAAATGTTGATGAAGACAACATGGATCATGGGGGAGCATCCATTTCTAGAGAAAATCTTCCATCTGTAAGGAAGTGGACTAAATCACATACACCTGATTTAATAATTGGAAATCCTGATGCAGGTGTCAGAACTAGAACAACTACTTCAAATGAATGTCTCTATAATTCTTTTCTTTCTCAGACTGAACCAAAGAAAGTGGAAGAAGCTCTTCAAGATGCTGATTGGGTGCAAGCAATACAGGAAGAGTTAAATGAATTTGAAAGAAACAAAGTCTGGACCCTAGTGCCAAGACCAAAGAACATATCTATTATTGGGACAAAGTGGGTGTTCAGAAACAAAACTGATAGTGATCGAATAATTACAAGGAATAAAGCAAGGCTGGTTGCAAAAGGATATTCTCAACAGGAGGGAATTGATTATGATGAAACATTTGCACCAGTTGCTAGATTGGAAGCCATAAGGATTTTTTTGGCTTATGCTGCTCATAAAAAGTTTACAGTCTTTCAAATGGATGTGAAAAGTGCTTTTCTTAATGGAGAATTGGAAGAGGAAGTATATGTTGAACAACCTTCAGGCTTTGTAGATTCCAAATTTCCAAATCCATGTCTACAGGCTTGATAAAGCACTTTATGGCCTTAAGCAAGCTCCAAGAGCATGGTATGAGACTTTAGCTCAATTTCTTCTAAAAAGTAGATTTAACAGAGGAATTATTGACAAAACACTGTTCTACCTCAATCATGGAAAGGACTTACTTTTGGTGCAGATATATGTTGATGATATCATTTTTGGTTCTACAAATTACAGACTTTGCAAGAAGTTTGCCAAACTGATGCAGTCAAGATATCAAATGAGTATGATGGGAGAACTTAGCTATTTTCTGGGCCTTGAAGTCAAGCAGAATAAAGAAGGCACTTTAATTTGTCAATCCCAGTACACCAGAAATTTGCTGAAGAAATTCGGAATGCAAGATTGTTCAAGTACATCCACTCCCATGGCCACTGCAACAAAATTGGATAAGGATACTGATATATCAGTAGATATTACTGATTACAGAGGTATGATAGGCTCACTACTCTATCTAACTGCTAGTAGACCTGATATCATGTATGCTACCTGTCTTTGTGCAAGATTTCAAGCAGATCCAAGAAAACCTCACTTAACAGCTGTGAAAAGAATTTTCAAGTATCTTAAGGGTACAGCTGATCTGGGATTGTGGTATCCTAGAGAATCAGACTTTAAGCTAATAGGTTACTCAGATGCAGATTTTGCAGGATGCAAAATTGACAGGAAAAGCACAAGTGGAAGCTGCCAATTTCTTGGAGGCAGATTGGTTTCTTGGTTTAGCAAGAAAAAAAGTCAATTTCCACATCAACTGCAGAAGCAGAGTACATTGCTGCAGGAAGCTATTGTGCACAGATTCTTTGGATGATGAATCAGTTACTGGATTATGGGTTAACATATTTTAAAATCCCTATTTACTGTGATAATCAAAGTGCTATTGCTATGACAGGTAATCCAGTTCAATACTCAATGACAAAGCACATCAGCATTAGGTACCACTTCATAAGGGAACATGTGGATGAAGGTACAGTGGAAATGCATTTTGTTCCAACAGATCAACAACTAGCAGATATCTTTACCAAACCACTGTGTGAAGCTACTTTTACAAGATTGGTAAATGAACTTGGAATGGTTTCAGGTTCTTTCTCTAAGTCTGCTTAGTTTATGTTCTATTTCATCAGATTTTATGATCAGCATTTATAGATATTACTATCTTTGTGTATTATGTGCTTAATTTGAAAATTTCTTAAGTACTGATTGTTGTCTGATGTGAATTTCTAAACTCTGATAGTGATATGAATGTTTTTGTGACTATTCAATCCAGTGAGGATAACTGTGCTAGAAGCTGACCTAGTAGTCTTTAATATACTAAAGTCCCATGTTTGAAGTAATTATTTATGTGGAAATTTTTTAACACAAGCAAATTCTGATATTGAGCTTAGTTAAGTTTACTTTGTCTATCTTATTACTAAGTTACAAACTAGAATAATGCTTCTTATCTGTTAAGTTCTGATGTTAGTAAAACTGGTGGATGTACTAAGTGTTGATAAACCTCACTTATCAAAAGAAAAAGAAAAAGAACAAGAAATAAAAATCAGGTACTCCTTTGAGATCTAGAGTAAAAATGTGGAAGGGACGACCCAAGTGCATTGCTGGTATTAAGTAATGTGCATCAGAAAAGCAACATAAATATTTTCTTGGTGACTTTTCACACTCTATGATTATTGGAGAAATATTCTGATAATAGCATAAATTCTGATAAGCAGTCGTGACTCACTTACACTGAGAAGCCACTGTAAAATGGAATTCCAAAAGATGCATAAAATGAGCACAAAACAGTTGAGGTGGACTCATGCATAAACTCATTCTAAAGTAAATATCAGAATCATGACAGATTTTGAGCAAAGTTCTTAGTTATGCCTTATTTCTAAGATGTATTGAAGTGAATCAGACTTTAATCTTTATCTGATATTTAGCTTAATGCACACACATACACTCCATATGAATGATGAAAATTACTGTGGTGATAAATGTTCTTTTAGATGAACAGTTTTAGTGTCAGTTGCACAAATTCTGAGGACAAGTTCTGGTGGAAGTTCTGATGATTAAGTTCTGAAGAGACGAAATCAGAATTTGTGTGAAGAATTACAGAAATAGGCATTCACCTTTCGAGTTAAGGAATCATGTTCTGATGACTGTTAAGTTCTGATATAAGTCTCAGTTCTGGTATTAAATCATGATTTTTTACTTGACTTATTTGTGGTTAAACTCTGAAACAGTCTTATTTAAAATCAGAATATGTTTGGGTGATATATTAATAGTCAACATAATTTGGGTTAGTGGTACTGGTCTACGCACAGTAATTTTTACTTGTTTCGTGTGCGCATTAAATCCTGTTTTAAGCTTCTAATGGATGTTATTATTCTCATCAGTCTAGGGAGACGAGGTATAATTATTTTTACCTATAACCATTCAATTTTCCTTGTGTCTCTTAGTATTCTATTGGTTATATAAACCAACACCTTATTCCAGCCAACACATCTCTCATTCTCTCTCAAACTCACTCTTTTTACATCCTCATCAAAAACATGGTTCGTTTCAACTTGGTCCTGAACTATGAAACTTTTAATATAGAGTTAAGTTGTGCTGATTGGAGGTAGGAGTGGCATGTCACTGTTATTCCTGATGAAATCTGGGACTCAGTTCCCCAAGAGGTTCTCACAGACCTCTTATTCTTCTATATGGACTATCATCGCCATCTTGTGCGTCTGGAAGAGGAATGGAGAGAAGCTCTCCGACAGCAGGAGCAAATCATTCATCTTGTTGTTCTCTTTGTTGAGAGTAGGAAGAAGAATTAATTGCAGCCATATGTTTCTCTTCACCGTCAGCTTTGTCAGTCTTCTTAGACTAGGACTAAAGCTGTTGATGTTAGGATTCGTAGCTTAGGACAATCTTGTAATTTTATGCATGTAATTTAAGTTTCATGAAAAGTATTTGATTAATATATTAATGAAATTTTATCTTTTGTACAAGATTTTGTCTCTGAGTCGTTTCATATTCTGATGATCTTTTAAATCCTGATACTAACCATATTCTGATGACCTTATAAATTCTGATACAAATCAAGTTCTGATTCTAACGTGGCAGTATTTGTTTACTTGGTTTATTTTTGGTCATTATCTCATTGGTCATATTTTTACAGAATATTGGTAAAGCAGTAATAATAATTTATTAAGTGGGAACAGTTTTAAAATTTAAAATAAAACTTAACGTCCTTGATTAATGGGATTACTTGGTGAGTGGAATGGTTTTTCCTTGAAAAACTGCATGTGATAAGTAATGATTACTCAATACCCGTGCCAATTAATTATCTTTTACTACTGCATGTCTGGCAGGTGTCTCAATGGTTATTTTCTTAACGTGTATAAGTAAAAGAGATAAAAGATTCTAAAATCTTTTATTTACTTTCAAATTTTATCTCTCTCTTTTTACTTTTATTCTCTTTCATCTACTGACAATTTTTCATACAGACATTTTATCAAACACCTTACAGGCAATTTTCTTTCTCACGTATTTCTCATGGCACCCAAGGACATAATTTTTGATGGAGCTACGTTTGTTCCTAATAACTTCTCCGCTATTCTTAGCAAGTCAGAAGCCCCATCTGAAATTCATTTCATTCAGGACTTTCTTGCTAGTTCTGATATTGGGTATGCTCTGACCGAACCTGAAGCAGTCTCTGGTACTCAAGTACTGGAGTTCTGGAGAAGCGGTGTATATGATGATGGTGGTGCTCAAGGTCCCCAAGTATTATTTTTTCATCAAGGGAGGATGAGTATGTTGTGATTCTGTCTACGGTTCGACAAGCACTGCAGCTACCTGAGAACTATGTTTATTCTACTGTTGAAGAGCCAGTCCTTCAAAACATGATGGCCAGTCTGGGATAAGAGAAGATATTGGCAAAGCTGGGCCAGTTGAAGAGATCTTTCATAAGGAGGGAATGGAGTTTCTTCTTTAACTGCATAACCAAGGCTTTTGCAAACAAATGTTCAAATTTCGATGCAATTCCCATATTCAGCCAACAAATCGGGTATGCTCTCATAAATCAAACTGATTTTGACTATGCAAGTGCTGTCTTAGGTTTTATTGGGGATGCTAGTGAATTAATTTCATCATTCAGACTAGCTAAAAGAGCTTTTAATGACTTATTATCTACTGTTAATAAGAAGGTTGTGTTAAGACCCCTACTAATTCCTTTGTCTGTCAGACAAGCCTTAATAACCTATGATCCAGTTAAATACACTGCACTATATCCTGATGTTCAACCATCTGAACCTCATCCATCAACACCTACCACCTCTACTCAACCATCTCAAACTTCTCAACCTCAACCTTCAGAATCTACAGTGCAGCCTTCATCTTCCAAACCTAAGAGGACTAAGAAAGTACCTCAGACACAACAGAAGAGAAGGAGATTCATTCTGCAGAGATGAATTAGATGCTGAGGAACAGGTTCCTGTATCAGAACCTGTTATTGTAGAAGCTAAGAAGGTCTCTTCTCAGAAGGATGTTGATATTGGGAGTTCTAGGCCCCTAAGAAGGGTTAGAAAGCGTAATTATGATGATACAGCTCCTACAGCCTCCTCAAAAGCTAAAAGATTCAAATCATTGGCAAAAGGCCTGAAGATTCTGGTAAAGGAATGGAAGCAGCAGCTAAGGAAGGGGGTCAGGAATCTCTGATCTCACAAGACCCTGTTGAAGCTCACAATTCTCCTAGTGCTGATCCAGACCTTCATGCAACTCATCTCTCTCCACTACATGAGCCAGAAACTACTTACATTCCCACACCTCCAGTATCTCCAGTATATGCTGATAACCAGGGGCCAAGTGATGAAATTGACATCCATAACTTGGAAGTGCATCAGGTTTTGAATCTAGAAGCTCCACCAACTCAAGTCACTCCACCAACAACACCAATTCCTGATGCTGATTTTAATCCAGAATTGCCTACAACACCTTCTTTACATCTAGATACCGAAGATCAGATTTTAGGTGAGCATCAGAATATGGCTGTTGATCAGAACATAGTTGGAGATCAACACTTAGAGGATGATGTTGAAGCCTCCATAGCCTCTCATATTGTTCTTTTATCAGAGGATACTGAAGATGTTGACTCTGTAAGTTCTGATGCTGTAAATGTTGATGATACTGGTAATGCTGCTACAAATATAGATGCTGATGCAGCTGGTCCTTCTGGACATGCCCCTCTACATGCTCCTTCCAAAGCTGAGATAGTCAAAAAGTTTGTTACAGGGGAAGCACCAGTACCTTGGAGTGGAACTCCTGGACGACAGGAGTGGACTAAGGAGTGGAACACAGTTACCTTTGTTCCTTCTGAAAAGATTCTTGCTGATCACTTGGAAAAAGCTGATGAGATGCTAGTTAATGATGATTTCAAAACACAGCTAAGAGTTACTGCACTTAGTACAAGGTACCTTCAAGGTCAACAATCTGTAACTCAGGCCAAGGTGGACAAGATTCAAGAATCCTTGAATCAGGAAGATACAGTTGTCAAGCTGGACAAGAAGATGTTTTTCAAACCTACCTTTGACAGAATTGCCTACATTGAGAAAACTCAAGAGAAGCAACAGTCTTAGATTGATGAAATTCTTAAAAATCAAGCTTCTCAACAAAATTAATTTAATGAGATCCAATCCTCAGTGGAATTGCTTGTCTCTCTTCTTTTACCTGCTGATGCCAAAAAGGGGGAGAAAGTAATTAAGTCTAAATGCAAACCTGTTAAGACACTGAAGGGAAAGGATGATGGTAGTGACCCGGGAAACTCTAGAATGGGTGGAGGTCATGGTCAAGGTGGAGGTCTCTCATCAAGTAGAACTGGAACTACAAGTCAAAGAACAAGTTCTGATACTGGGAGAAGAATAACTTCTGATACTGGTAAAAGGATAAGTTCTGATGAACTTTTGGAACTTGATGAAGAAATTTCAAGACAGTTATTTCTGAAAGAAAATCCAGGAATGTACTTTGAGAGTCTAAAGGAAGACGAAGCTAGACTTAACTTAGAAAAAGTCATCTCCAAATCTGAAGCTTCTGTTGAAAAGAAACTTCCTACGGCTAAAGGCATTGTGATAAAAGAAAGGACAAATCCTGTGGCAACCAAGGCCAAATCACAATTGCAGATAGATCTGAGGTCCAATGGCAAAGAAAAAGTTGGTGAACCTGTATAGGTTTATGTGCCTCCTATGGATGGAGAAATATCTGATGAAGATGCTAATCTTACTCTGGTTTCAAGGAAGATTTCTCAAACAACCTCTGACATGGCTCAAGTTGTTCAGAGTCAAGATATAGTAAGTTCTGATACAACTATGAAGCAAGCAACCTCTGACATAGCTCAACCTGGCTTGATAACAGAAGATTAGTCAAAGGAAACCTCTGACATTGCTCATGTTAAATCCTCAAAGTTACTCCTACCAGGATTCACTAAAGCTAAACAGACTCAACCTTTGAAGACTGCAGCAAGTAGTTTTGAAGCAAGAGTGGTTACTGGAAAGGAAGCAAGAGATAAATCTGGATTGGGTAGTGCTGATGAAAGAAGAGTGTAAAACACAACCAACGATCCAACTTCCTTAAGTGAACCAGGTGTTGGAGCAACTTCTGAAAGATTGAATCAGCTTGAATCTGTACAGATGGTTTACCATACCTTCTTGAAAGAACATATCTTGTTATATTTCATGACAGATGGAAGGGTTTACCATATTAGGAAAAATGCTATACCACTAAAGTACTATGAGGAACTAGAACATGTTCTATTTCTACTTTAAGTGAAGAACATATTAACAGATAGTGTTGCAAATTATTTGAAGACTCAAATTCAGAGACAGAAGAAGCTCTATTCTGTAAAGTTTGACAGCACATACTGTCCCAAGTACAGAGATCACAAGGGTGATATTGTTGATATGAAGCCTAATACTGCAAAGATCAGTACATATCTTGGTATTAAGGGACTTGAATTCAATCTAGAGTCTGACAAAGCCTATATCATCAGACTAGATCAGGAGTTGAGAAAAGAAAAAATTAATGATCTCAGATATGCTATCTTCCAAACTGGTTAAGATACTGTAGAGCTTAAAGATGCTAAAAGGAGAATGATTGATGAACTCAAATAAGCTGAGAGATGTTTGTTAAAGAACTATCTCAGAACAACTCCTGACATTGAAGAGATCAGAAATTGAAGCCCAGTCAAGATCTACAACTGCTCAAATTCTGATGTGTATACAGACTAAAGTTGTTATCAGAAGTTAAAGTTGGTAAAGCTTTAAGGATTGTAAGTTGTAGTTATCTAGTCAAATTCTCATGCATTTGTACTTAATGTTTTTGACATCATCAAATATCTGTTAAACTTGTATATTATGCTAATTTACAAGTTGGGGGAGATTGTTAGATATATTGATAATGTCATGTCTAAGGATTTGTGATGGTACTGAGCAAGTAAGGGAGAATAAGATGCAGCTGTTAATTCAGCATGTTAGATATATTTGATAATGTCATGTCTAATATGATTTGTGTTTAGTTTTCAGATCTTACTTAAACAGGACAAATTAGTACTTAACTGGAAATCAACACTTATACTGAAGTCAGAACTTAAGTCATCAGAACTTATGGTTCAGGAGATATTTATCAGGAGATAATATCAGGACTTAAGGAGACTTTCAGATAAGGAAGGCGGCTGATTGAAAGGAAAGAAGATGAAGACAAACGCAAGAAGAGATATGCATGAAGAAGGAATTCTATGAAGAATAGAATACTTGGAAGAAAATATATCTTATTGATATATTTTAGGAACCAGAATTATATTCCATATCAATTAGTGATTATCTTGTAACTGTGTAGTATATAAACACACACATAGGGTTTACACTATAAGTGTTATCGTTATCGAGAATAATATTCATTGTAACCCTAGCAGCTCTCATGATATTTTATTCATCACTGAGAGAGGACAGTTCCACATTGTAACAGAGTGTAATAAAGTTTGTTTTCTGTTACTTGTGTTCTTTGAATTCAATTTGATTATGCTATACACTGTATTCAACCCCCCTTCTAGAGTGTGTGTGACCTAACACAACAATATGAGCACTTTCATTGTGAAGACAGTGAGTCTCTCACTGATATTTTTAGTAGATTTCAAAAAATACTAAATTCTCTAAAGTTGCATGGAAGAGTCTATTAGACAAAAGACTCTAACCTCAAGTTCCTTAGATCGCTTCCAAAGGAGTGGAAACCAATGACAGTCTCATTGTGAAATTCTCAGGATTACAAGGAGTTTACCTTGGAGAGACTGTATGGCATCCTGAAGACTTATGAGCTTGAAATAGAGCAAGATGAGAGGATGGAGAAAGGAAGGAATAAAGGAGGGTCCATAGCACTGGTTGCTGAGTTAGAGAAAGAGGAAGAGATGAAGGTAGAAGCTATTGAGTCTACTTCAAAGGTCTGTGAGAACAAGGGCAAAGGGCTGGTAGCTGAAAATGAAGATCATTTGAGCCAAGATGACATGGATAATATTGATAAGCATTTAGTATTCCTTTCCAGAAGATTTGCCAATTTCAAGTTCAAAAAGAACTATGAAGCAGCCAAGCCAAGTAGAAACATGGTGGATAAATCCAAATTCAAATATTTCAAATGAGGCTTGGCAGGGCATTTTGCTAGTGAGTGTAGAAAGTCAGGTTCCAGCAAAAAGAAGTTTGAGCCTGTTGATTACAAACAGAAATATTTTGAGTTACTCAAACAAAAGGAAAGGGATTTCATTATTCAGGAAAATGACTGGGCAGCTGATGAATTGGATGAAGATGAGGATGTAAGCTATGTAAATCTAGCCCTGATGGCCAAGTCTGATGAAACAGAAACAAGTTCTTCAAGTAATCAGGTAATCACAACTAACCTAGCACATTTATCTAAAGCTGAGTGTAATGATGCAATCAATGACATGTCTATAGAACTATATCACTTGCGTGTTACACTTAAGTCCCTCACTAAGGAAAATGCTAAAATTAAAGAAAACAATTTGTTTTTAAGTGAGAGGAATAATGTGCTAGAGTCTCAGTTTATTGAATTTGAAAAATTGAGAATTGAGTGTAAGATTGCTAAGGATGAATTAACTGAGTCTTTGAAGAAAGAAGAGATTTTAAAGAAGCAGCTTGAACGAGAACATGAAGTGATTAAAGCATGGAAATCATCCAGAGATGTCCATGCTCAAATCACTAAAGTTCTATAAGAAGAAGCTGTAATCCAATTTGGTTAAAGTATTGCTAACAGATGTGGACTCGACGGATGATGAGAATCATCCATCAGATAATCAAAAGGATTATATGTCGAGTGACAAAGAGCCACATCCGTCGGCTGTGAGCAAAACTGTGAGCAAAGCCAAACTTGCCAAGTTGAATGAAAAGTATGGATCAATTTCCAAAAACTTTGTTTCAGGAGAATCAAGTCAAGTGAAGAAGGAGAAGAAAGTGAATGTTGGTCATCTTTCCATCAAGCAATTGAATGACAGATTAGAAAATATTGAGGTTAAAACAGAAACTAAAAAGAAAAATAATAGAATTAGGAAAGTAGGGATTAACAAACATAACAACTACACACCTGATAAGTATGATCCAAGAAAAATCTGTGTTAAGTGTGGTAGTGTTAATCATTTATCTGTTCATTGCAAATTTGCCATGCCTACTCCTATATCTGTACCTTCTTCTTTTCCCAACATAAATACCATGCCTTCTATGCCTATGAATGCTATGTCTGCTCAGAATATGAATGCACAATTTGCTAATATACCATTTACACCTAAGTCTTATTATATTGCATTTAGTATGTCATAAATTCCATTTAGCATGCCTTACTGGAATAACATGTTTGCAAACAACATGTCTTTTCCTGCTAATCAAAATATGCATGATAATTCTGTTTTAATGACTGGTTTCAAATGTCCAACTCAAATGACTAAGGATGAATCAGAAATTCCCAAATCAAAGGAGATCAAACCTAAAAAACCAAAGGAGAAAGCTAACAAGGCAGGACCCAAGGAAACTTGGGTACCAAAATCAACTTGATTTGGTTTTGATGTGTGCAGGGAAATAGAAAGAATCTTTGGTACCTTGATAGTGGTTGTTCAAGGCACATGACTGGAGATTCTACCCTGCTCACAGAGTTCAAGGAGAGAGCTGGCCCAAGTATTACTTTTGGAGATGACAACAAGGGTTATACTGTGGGATATGGCTTGATTTCAAAAGACAATGTTATCATTGAAGAGGTTGCCCTGGTGGATGGTCTCAAGCACAATTTGTTGAGTATCAGCCAGCTTTGTGACAAGGGAAATTCAGTAACCTTCAATTTAGAAGCCTGTGTTGTGACAAACAAAAGAAGCAATAAAGTGGTTGTCACTGGAGTGAGAAAAAGAAATGTGTATCTAGCTAACTTTTAACTCATTTAATGCAGAATCTGTCACTTATCTTCTCAGTAAAGAAAGTCAAGATGAAAGTTGGCTATGGCACAAGAAGCTGTCCTATCTAAACTTCAAGACCATGAATGAGCTTGTTAAGAAAGAACTGGTTAGAGGCATTCCTCAAGTGGAGTTTTATAAGGATGGATTGTGTGATGCTTGCCAAAAGGGAAAGCAGATTAAAGCATCATTCAGAAAGAAACTTGATTCAATAATTGAAGAACCTTTGCAATTACTACACATGGATCTATTTGGACTAGTCAATGTGTTGTCCATTTCAAGAAAAAGATTTTGCCTTGTAATTGTAGATGATTTCTCAAAGTTCTCTTGGACATATTTCCCAAAGTCTAAAGATGAAGCTAGTGAAATCATCATCAATCACATAAGGCAAGTCAACAATCATCCTGGATTTTAAAGTAAGAAGAATCAGGAGTGACAATGGAACTGAGTTCAAGAATTCTATGATGAGATCATTTTGTGAAGAGAATGGGATAATGCATGAGTTTTCTGGTGCAAGAACTCCACAACAAAATGGAGTAGTGGAACGAAAGAACAAATCTCTCATTGAAGCTGCAAGGACAATGCTTGAAGAATCAAAGGTACCAACATATTTTTGGGCTGAAGCTGTGAATACTGCATGCTACACTCAGAATATTACTTTGATTAATCAAGCAAAGTGTATGACACCCTACCAATTGTTCAAGAACAAGAAACCAACCCTAAATTTTCTTCATATCTTTGGCTGCAAATGTTTTATTTTGAGGAATCAAACTGATCAACATGGGAAGTTTGATGCTAAAGCATATAGAGTCTACAATCTTAGAACCAACATTGTTATGGAATCAATACATGTTGTGTTTGATGATAAAAAGATTGAAGGACTGCAAGATGAAGATTCTCATGAAAGCCTCAAGTTTGATAATATGGAAATGGTTAGTGATGACAGTGATGATGAAAGTGATCAAGAAACAGTGAATAAGGATAATGCAGAAAAATCTACAACTAATGAAGCACATAATTCAACATCTGTCGAGTTGTAAAATGCTTCATACGTCGGGAGACAATCTGCCTTATTCGTCGGGAGATAATCAGCTTCATCCGTCGGAACACAAAGTGCATCATCCGTCAGGTCATTAAGAGAAGTTGAAAATCAGAATAGGTCACTTATAGAAAGTTCCCCTTTCTCAAATCAAAGATTCACAAACTCAGGGGGAGTTTCTAATAATCAAAACTTAGTCACACATCAAGACAACAATGAGGCCTCTTCATCTAGAGCTAATCTACCTCAACAAATAAAATGGACTAAAGATCACCCTTTTGAGCTCATCATTGGTGATGCATCTTCTAGGGTTCAAACAAGGAGAAGAACTCAAGAAGAATGTCTATACAGTAGCTTCATATCCAAGGAAGAACCAAAGAAGGTAGAAGATGCTTTGTTGGATCTTAATTGGATTTTAGCTATGTAGGAGGAGCTAAAGCAATTTGAAAGGAACAAGGTATGGAAGCTGGTACCCAAACCCAAAGGGAAGAATCCAATTGACACCAAATGGGTATTCAAAAACAAGATGGATGAAAATGGCATAGTAGTCAGGAACAAAGCTAGATTGGTTGCTAATGGCTATTGTCAACAAGAAGGAATAGATTTTGATGAAACTTTTGCTCCTGTTGCAAGACTTGAAGCCATCAGAATTTTTTTAGCCTGTGCAGCTCATGCCAATTTCAAAGTCTATCAAATGGATGTCAAAAGTGCTTTTCCGAATGGAGATTTGGAGGAGGAAGTCTATGTTAGTCAGCCTCCCGGTTTTGAAGATCCAAATTTCTCAAATCTTGTCTACTATCTCTTGAAAGCACTTTATGGACTGAAGCAAACACCTAGAGCCTGGTATGACACTTTATCAAAGTTTTTTTTGGAAAATCACTTCACAAGAGGTACTAGTTGATAAAACTTTATTCTTTAGAAATGTTAATGGCTCTAGTATAATTAATCAAATTTAAGTAGATGATATTATATTTGGCTCTACAGATGAAAAACTATGCAAAAAGTTTGCCAAATTGATGCAAAGTAAGTATGAAATGAGCATGATTTTAGAACTAACTTACTTTCTTTGTTTGCAAGTTAAGCAAGTTAGTGATGGAATATTCATTAGTCAAACTAAATACATTCATGATCTTTTAAAGAAGTTTGATCTAATGGATTGCACATCTGCAAAAATACACATGGCCACTACAACTAAGCTTGAATTAAACACTATTGAAAACTCTGTGGACATTTCAAGCTCTAGGGGCATGGTTGGCTCACTTCTATACTTAACAGCTAGTAGGCCAGATATAATGTTTTCTACTTATCTTTCTCCTAGATTTCAGGCTGATCCTAGAGAATCTCACCTAGTAGCTATTAAGAGAATTTTCAGATATCTCAAGGGAACACCAAAACTTGGCATTTGGTACCCTAGAGATTCTGGTTTTGATCTAACTGGTTATTCAGATGTAGATTATGCAGGTTGTAGAATAGATATAAAAAGTACAATGGGAACCTGTCAATTTCTAGGGAACAAGCTTGTGTCCTGGTTCAGTAAAAAACAAAATTCAGTTTCTACTTTCACAGCTGAAGCTGAATATATTGCTGCTGGTAGTTGCTGTGCACGGATTTTATGGATGAAAAACCAATTATTGGACTATGGTCTACAAGTGGATAGAATTCGTATTTTCTGTGATAACACAAGCCATCACTGAAAATCCAGTACAGCATTCAAGAACAAAGCACATAGACATCAAGTATCACTTCATAAGGGAACATGTGATAAATGGTACTGTGGAACTTCATTTTGTTCCAAGTGAAAAATAGCTTGCAGACATATTTACCAAGCCACTTGATGAATCCACATTTTCAAGGTTGGTAAGTGAGTTAGGTATGCTTAATTATTCTAGAATTATTTCAGATATTTTGCAAGTTGTAATGCAGCCAGAAATTTAATTGATTTTTCTGCTTTGGATGAAATTTTGTCTAAGTCAAAATTTACATCCCGACGAATGCTCATTATCCATCGATTTTGATCATCCGTTGGTATATTAATTGTTAATAAAAATTAATTATTTTTCTGGAGTATTTTATAACTCGACGGATAACTAATTTATCCTCATTCGTCGAATTATCCCAATCCTAGCTGTTAAATCTCTGAACATTATCCATCGATTATACTTACAGTTTGTAAGCATGACACGACGAATAAGTGACATAATTTTTACAGTTTATTCATTTTTAAACGGCTATTTTGGGCAATTTTCATTGGTCACTTTATTTTACTTTAAAATTTTTGACAGATTATTTCTAAGATTGTATAAAAGCAGAATTCATTTTTATTCTATTCTTTTATCATTCTCAAGATTCAATTGCTCTAAATTCTTTCTTCTCAAAAGCAAAACTTCTCTCTGCAACTTTCAAATCTTTAGAAATGATACCTGTAGTGAAAATCATGTCCCAAACTGGTTATATCTATGAAAAGAACAACTTCACAGCTCTAGTGAACAAGGAGATTCAACAGTCTGGAAATTACCACAAAATGATGGATTTTGTGAAAGGCTGTAAACTCAACTATGCTATGCTGGAATCTCCCACTATCTAATGTGAGGTTGTAGAGGAGATCTGGACAACTGCAATGTACAAATCAACTGACAAGACCATCACTTTCACTCTTAAAGGTAAGAAATTTTGCATTAATAGTGATATTGTCAAAGCATGCTTTAGAATTCCTGATAATACTGTTACTACTCCACACACAGACACTGATATAGTTAACATGCTAAATTTCATGGGTTATGCACTCACTACCTCTAAATTAAGTGAAATTAGAAGGTTGGATCTTAGGAAAGAATGGAGTTATCTGTGTGATGTGGTAACTAAAATATTTTCTGGTAAGATTAGTAACTTTGATTCTATTAACATATCCATCCTTAACATGATTTACATGCTAGTTACTGATAAGTACTTTAATTTCAGTGACTTGGTCCTGTTTGAGTTAGGCTTTAAGTTAGGAGAACTCAATAAGAGAGGTAAAATTGTCTATTATGCTAGATTTTTCATGATACTTGCTAACCATCTCATTGAGAATATTATGATTCAGAACCCAACCAATAAGCTGAATTGTTGGGTTCAAGAAAGAAGAATAATTGAAGATCTTAATAGAGCAGACCACCACAAAGAGGTGCCCCTCTTCTATTTTCCAGTAATGGAGGGACCTCAGGTAAGTGAGGTATTTTCTACTGTCTCTACTCTTCCAACCTCACACACTTCTTTGCATTCAAATATAGTAATGGCATCTGTGTCAATGACCCAACAGATGCCTACCCAAGCTACTAAACCAAAAGTTTCAAAATCCAAGTCTAAGAAAGCCCCCTCTGGTTTCTTTCAAAAGAAACTAGTTGTAAAATCCTCTAAAACCAAAGAGGGGAGTGTGAAGGAGGGTAAGCAAGGTGAGGGACAGGGTGAAAATCAAAAAAACCCTAAGGATAAGGCTGGTGAGAAGAGTGTACCCAAACCTAGCCAAACCACAGTTTCCCAATAAACTGTTGTTGTTAATAAGGAAATTAGCTCATTACTAGTTTCATCCTCCCAAAAGGATGCTACTATTGAAACAAGCTCCCAACCAGGAGCACAGGCCAAAAGGGGTAGGGACACTAGCTCACCATAAACTTATGCTAGAAAGAAAAGATAAAAAACCCTTAGGGGATGCACGGGGCACACACACAGTGCAAACTGGTGCTAAAGACCCAGTCACTGCACCATCTCAAAGTCAGATTGATGTGGCTCCAATAAATGTGGAGTTATAGCCAAAATATCTTATAATTGAAGCTCCTGATACACCACCAAATTCTCCCACACACTCGCTGGATGTTGACATGATAAATACATCACTTCCAAATTCTCCATCTATAACTCTCTTGGAGAAGCCAAAAATCCAAGCAAGTGAGCATCATCTTTTAGATGATTTGTTGGCTCACTTGCCATTTCTTTCTGAGTCTGTTGAGACATATGTGCCAAAATTTTCATCAAACTACACAGAGTCTACAATAGTCTCCACTACAAACTCATTCATTTCTTCTATCATGATGGATATTCATCATCCATCGAGTAGTGATTGTATCTCAACGGATAAGCCTAACAGCAGTCATCCGTCGGATAGCCAAACTACTATCCTAATGGATATTCCTCATCCGTCGGGTGTCTCTGCACAACTTAAAATTTCTTCAATTCTCACAAGTGCAAAAGACTTAGTAGTAATACAATCACTCTTAGGACTGAGGGAATGGAGTGAATTGAGTGAGAGTCTGGGTTGCTCCCAGGAAAAAGGAGAGAAAAAGAGTTAACTAATGCAGTCCATTTCTTCAGGACTAGGAAAAGTGAGTGAGAGGAGTCCCACCTTAGATGGTGAAGGTGAGGGTGTGCGGGTGGGGAGCCAATGGGTGCCCTTGATGTAAAAAGAGAGAGAAATTGAGAGAAATGCATGTACATGAGAAATAAAGATGTACATCATTGCTAGTGAGTCAATGAATACCAATGATGCAGACATAGAGAAACTATCTCAGCATAATCAAGCTGTTATAGGTTCCATCTCTTTGGATGCTGAGGCATTTACTCATCCTGTTCCAGCATATCAAATTATGGCTGGACAGGGTAATGAAAATGCAGAAAGAATGCTTAACTTGGTGCACACCACCCAATCAATACAAAGAGCTCAGGATGCCATCACAGCTATGCCACATAGAGATGATGATAATGTTGACTATAAGACTGGGGAACTGTTGATTTCTTTGGAGATGATGGTGAAAATGAGGAGCTCATGAACATAGGGGAAGAAGCAGGCACCAGCTCTAGATCTGGCCTTCCTTCATGGGCATTCTCCAAGGACTGTGATCTTCAACATTTCAAGGTTACCCTCATTCATCAAATTCAGGAAATACAAAATGCTATTCAATCCAACAGATGCAGGCACCAGGCAGCTCTTACAGGCACATCTAAATTCTCTGCAACTGTATCAAATTCAAGGCCTCCAACACAACCAGGATATCACTTCTATCAAGACAGAGATCACTCAAGTAAATAAGGATATTTATGAAAGATTAGATGCCAAACTTCCAGAGGCCACAATATTTGATATTAAAAGATAGCTAAGAAGAACACTGATCTTGCAACCAAGGTGGATTCCTTGGATAAAAGAATGACTGCTATGGAAGCTTCTTTAATAGCTATTCATCTACATCAAGCACAACAAACAGACTTGCTTCAAAAGCTAGTGGCAGCACAAACATCTTCCTCTGATCAACTTGCTGATAACAAAAAGGGGGAAAAAGAAAGTGTTATTGTCCTAATCAGTCAAGAGGGATCAAGGAGTGAGGGGGAGCAAAAAGTGCAAAACATCCAAGTCAGCAAAGTAATTGTGCCAATAATTGCTTTCACAAAGCCACCATTCATGGATAGCATTGACATCATAAATCTGGCAGCAGCAAAACTGAACACAGATGACAAACTGCTAAAGATTGATGTAGCAGCAGCTGAGAAGGAGTTGAAAGAAAAATGGAGAAAGATAGATGTAGAAATTCAATAAAAGTGTGGGCCAATTCAGAAGCCATACAAAACATTTATTCATCATTCTCAAGTCAAGAACATTTCTGTGAATGAAATGAGTATGAATTATCAGGAAAAAGGCCAAATTTCCTGCATCAAATCTCCAAAAGCAGATTTCATCATGAAGCCTAAAAGAAACTACTCAAAATTCTCATACAAGAATCCTATAGATACTGTGTATGAGACACCTAGGCCAGATGAGAAGAAGTTGTTGGCTAGGTTAATTTCCTTCTACAAAGATCCAGCTGATTCAGCACTTAAAAGAAGATTAGCGAAGATTTACAGATATGGTAAGGAAATTTGTGTGGTGGCTAGACACCCCATATTTGTGGAATCTAAGAAGGAAGAGAAAGAAATAATCAGGCAAGAAAAGAAGCAAGCTGCTCTGGATGCTAAAAGGCTTAAACAAAAGAAGAAGCAAGATGCTATCTTGGCCAAGCTTCAAGCTGTAAAAACCACAACAGAAATTCCTGCACAACCAACTGTAATTGTTGAACCTAATGATTAGAAAGTGCAAGAAGAACCACAACAGAAAAGAAGATTCAGATACAAGCTCCATTCCAAGAGAAAATTGGACTTTAATGATGAAGAAATGGAAGATAATATGCCTAAAAGGTCCACAACTACAACTCAAGCATCAAAACCCTCAGTGGTATTTGAAGAAATCAAGGTGGTGGATCCAACTAGGAATATTCATGGTGAGCCCATAATTCCAAAGGATGAGCCAGTGGACTGGGATAGTTTGGCTATTCTCGAGCTAAACTTTCCTATCTTCAAGACAAAAAAGACAAAGACAAGAGCAAGCAAGAAAGTGAATCCCGTGACACTCAAATCCAAGACCCTAGTCAAATCTCAATCCACAGTCAACAAAGGAGATATACTGTACATCTGTGACATCAAAGAGTTTTCTGAAATTAACCTCTACTTAGATGAATTGGAAGAGGTTAGAGGAATTGATGCTCATAGACATCTTCCTGAAAGATTGGTATTCAAATACAAGGGAGGAAAAATGATCATATGGCCACTTCACAGGATCCTTCTAGAAATCCAATATATTATAATAAAGATCTACTCATCTTTCAAAAAGAACTTTGGATACCATATGATTGCGAGAAGATTAGTTCTAAAGAAGATTGAGGAGCTGAGGAGTAATAGAGCCAAAGATGCACTTCCAAAAACTATGTCAATTCCCTTTATAGGAAAGAGAGTGCATTTGAGGCCTTATTGGTTAATGGAATTCAGGGATGAAAAGGGAGTTAGAGGATTTTTCAGATTGGAGGACCAGTTGAGTATCTCTAGCAATGAGACTCTATTGGAAATGCAAGGAATGCTAGATCTCTCAGAAGCTGATGAACTTGAATTCCACAGACAACTCCAAAATCAGATAGAAGAGAACAACAGGAGGCTTGGGAAGAAACCTAGATAATCAAGGAAATAGACTTGTATTCTCAGACTAGAGGAGCACCTTGATAATGATTGTGAGCTATTTTTTGTATACTTTGCATTGTTCAATTCTCAGTAAATTTTGCAGAGCTTATCAGTTTTATCTACTATTTTAAATCTGTATTCTTAGAACTCTTTTGTTATCATCAAGTTTCTCTTAATTTATGGCTACAATTCCAGTAGACATAAATTGGGGGAGATTGTTAGGAATATGTTGTGAACTTGATGATAAGTTAAACAAAACACATTAGTAGATTCAACTTAGTGAATTTTGTAGCACTCGACAGATGATCAAATATAGTCCCAACGGATGATTCAATATAGTCCCGATGGATGATGATTTGATATCCATCGAGTGAGTAGCTTATGTAATAATAAGTATTGTAGCACATTTCTACAAACAACTTTGTGTAGATTCTGTAGTAGCATATGACTCATGTTGACTACTAGTAGATATGCAGAGTAGGTTGATTATTTGTAGATACGAGATATCTTGTAATTCTGCATAAATGAAATGGAGTCAAGTGTCAAATAGCTACCCGACGGATGATCAACAAAGCTACCCGACGGATGATCAACAAGCTACCTGACGGATAACAAGCATGTACCTGACGGATGATCAATTCAAATATCTGTTGACAGTGACAACACAGTCACATCCGTTGGGTGTTTGCAAAAGGAATGTGGCATCCTGTTTAATAGGAAATTGAGAACAAAGAAGCATTACCATTTCTATGCAAGTTATGAAGATTTTCAAAGATGCTGGAATAAGAGTAATGAAGCACCATGGAGTTAGACTTGATAGGTTTTATTTTATTATCCTGTCTTATTACCATGTAAACTTGGTGATATATAAACCAAGTGTAGCTAGTAGAACAAATAACGAAGTAAACACATTTAGAATAGAAATAGAAAAAGCTGTATTTGTCAAGAATTTCTCTGTAGTTTGTTTGTTCAACTTGTAAAGCAGCTGTGAGCCAATTTGAGCTTCACAGAGTTCTCAAGTCGATATATATATATATATATATACATTCAAATCCACCAGAAAGTTTTAAAGACTTGTGTTTTTATTACTTTGTGTTTGATTTACTTAATTCTTTATTCCGCACTTTGCAAATCAAAACACTTATATATATATATTGAGTTAAAACATTTTTATAAATCTCAAAAAGAGGCCAGAATTACATTCAACCCCCTTCTGTAATTCTTGTTGTATTGTTAGGTAATAACAAAGGTTCTCCCTTGAGTGATTTTCAATCTTTTAATATCAAATCAACTTTTTTTTAGAAAAATGAAAATGATCCTTCTAAATTTTGTAAACAAATTGTATTATACTTCAAATAAATTAAAATATATCTTAACTATTTTTTTAAACTTTAAAACTGGTCACCAAATTTTATAAATCGAATTATGATAATAAGAATTCTTCTTTATGGAGTAGAATTTAAAAAGGTTAAAATAATATCAAAATCATGCTACAATTTTTTTAATAAAACTTTATGTTTATTTTTTTTAAATTTATAAAAAATACTCTGGTTTTATTTTAAAAAACATTGAATTTTTTATTTTAGATTTCAATGCTGTCATTTTAAATTATAAAAAACTCAGAAAATTATTGTATAAATTATGAAACAAACAAAAAAATTGCAAAAAATCTTTATTAATTTGAATATTCTGAGACTAACAGTATACTATATAACTTTGGAGATCAATGAAATAAAAATTTGAAGTGAAATACAAAATATATATATAAAGAAAAAGAATAAGAATCGAAGATCACCTGCTCTTGCTCTAGTTATTGTAGTTGTTTGATTACTAGATGATTTTTAATTTCATTATGTATGCATATACATACACACATATACACACACACATATGTGTGTGTAATGGAGTTGGGTTTAGTTGGAAGCCAATTACCTTTCCAGATTCTGAATCAGATGCTGCAGATTCTCTGAAATCTGGGTCCGGTGTCCGATTTTCGCGAACGAATACCCTATTCGATAGTTAATCGAGCGTCTGAACAAAACAGATAGCTGAAGCTATCATCAACTCGTATGTAAGGCATTTGACGTCATTTACTGCATGTAAACAACGATTTAATATTTTTAGAATTTGATTCTGATTTTTTTGATTTTTGCCATATTTTGTTTTTTATGATTATATCATGATGGGTATGATATGTTAAGATCAGATTATGTGTTCTAACATTTTCTTATGTGTTAATTGAGCATGATGGATGGTTATGGCTTATGAGCTTAGGTTAATGGTTTTTGTTTTTTTAAATACGGCTTGCATGTCGTTTGATCTTGTAATTATAAATATCAAATATAACTCGAGTTCTTCTTATAATTTTATTAGATTAGTTTTTATATTCTATTCTTGTAATTTACATGAAGACATGAAGATTTAATATCAAGGAAGGGTAACCTCACATGCAGGCCATCCAAGGAAGCAATACTAGGAAGAGACAACTGAAGAAAGAAGACATGTAATAGTTAGATTGTATTTATTTTCCACCTTAGATTGTCCATGATCTTTGTCATTAGATTAAAGAAGATCACATAGGATGAATCCATAACCAACCACGTTTACTTTTATTGCACTTTACATATATATGCTCATATGATGAATGTATGTGTAGAGTAGTTTAATGATGCATGGTTAGCTAGATTAAGGATTTATGTATTAGATATGACACCCATGCCATGCTTGCTAAACAAGATAAAATTTATAACGATTCAAGATTTTAAAATAAATAAACGATTATGAGATTCTCGTGTTTATGAAATACAGAATAAAATACTAATCTTCTTTATTTCCGACATGGGGCGATTTTGTCAAAAGCGAGCTCATTGAACTTGTAAGTTTGTGGGTTTTAAGCGAGACCGTTGTGACTCCCTCACCACCAGGAAATTAAAACATTGATGAATATTGATTTGAAGTATTTTATTCAAGGAAAAATTAGGAATCTCTTTATGATGGGATTATGATCATTTTAAAATTAACAAAATCCTAAAATTAATATTAATTTTATCTGATGCCTTCCAATGTGTCCAGTGCGTTAACCTCTAGATCGATAAGAAGTACTCTCATCTATCGTGGGAGATGTGTTGAAGTATATTATTATTTTTTGACTATTGGGTTTGACTTAACTAAGTTACGATAATTGGATTTTGAACTTAGAGGCATAGAGTTTGGCGAGATTTATTAAATAAATATGAACACATGTTGTTCCACCAAGCTATCAAAGAGTTATATAGTTGATATAATTGACAAATGTTGTCTACCTAAATAATCGTGTTTTAGGAGAAAAGCCAAAGCTGACCTAACGCATGGTGAAATATGGATCTCGGATCACTAGAAAGGATATAGAAGATATTTTTTTTGAATTAATAGTTAGGGCTATGGATTTGATAGAAATAGTGGGAGATATATATTGCGAATATATATGAATAATCACTTGAACATAATTTAATGATCATCTATAGACTAATTCATTTTATGCACTTCAAAATTGTAGATATCAAATGACAAATAACATAAATAACTTTTCTATGTAATAGTCCTTGAGAAGGACAAGCTGACATGAAATAATTTCCTCAACTAACATGGGAACTTGAGGATTGTCCTCAGGTTCAAGGATGTCACTCAAACCCCTCCCTTATTTCTTCTTGCTGAAAATGAAACATGTGCTGAACAAAATGCTTAACAAAAGCAAATTGATTATGCAACTGATGTTTCATGTCTCATGCTTGTAATTATGAGTGTTAAGCTTTAGAAGCAATAAGAGCATAGTAATGTTTATGATGTGATTGAGCACCTTCAAAGGATGTTTGAAGGATAGGCTCGTCAGAATTTGACAAATATAAGGCACTATACTTTTTTATCAATGAGAGAATGATATCCGGTCGGACCACATGTTTTAAAGATGATATGTATACGTACCTTGATATTTTGAGTTTCAAGAATGGTCTAAACACCCAACTTGATTTGATCAAACAATCTTTGAACAACTTTTATTCTTAGTTTGTTAAGAATAAAAGGAATGAGATAGACAAAACACTCAATGAGTTGTTAGGCATGTTTAGAACTGCTGAAAACAACATGGTAAAGGCATGGACTACGTCCATATTGATGGTGTACACATGGAATTCAAATGGGAAAGGAAAGTGTACATGCGAGGTTAAAATTTGATTTTATTCAGTGCCAAACCAAAGTCCAATCCCAAGGGGGATTTTGAAGCCTATTAGTGGTGTTACTAAAGAACACGATTGACAATTCTGTGAAAATAACAGGATGATTGGAAGTTAAATTGTCAAGCTTATTTGGAAGATCCAAAGAAGAAGACTGACAAGGGTCAAGCTTCAGGTATTGGGTTAGAATTAGAGCAAAACTTGTTACTCTAATTGGATGAAATCAGTACCTTATTTTTACCAAAAGGCTAATTTAAGAATTTGATAAATTGTTTTTTTTACGTGCCTGCATTTTGCAGAGACATTATATCAATTTCTTATCAGGACAAGAAAGGTATTTCATTTTAATTAAATAAAAAACAGTTGTTTATTCTATTTCAATGATAATACTTGTAATGTAGCCTAATTAGTTAACAATTTATATGTTTAAAGATGACTCAAATCAAATATTACCTCTAGCATAGTCGTTTAAGCCATATTAATGAGAAATGCAATTCTGAGTTACATACATATGGATACTTGAATAAGCTTGATTTTGATCATATAAAAGTTGCGAACTTTGTCTCATTGGCAAATTGACTAAAGCTTCTTTTACCTGATCAGGTGAAAGTGTCAGCGAACGATTACGACTTATACATAATGATGTATTGTGGTCGAATACGTATGATGGCAAGGGGTGGCTTATACTACTTCATAACATTTACTGATGATTTTAGTAGATATGGATATGTGGTTCTTATGAAGAAAAAATCCGATTCTTTTGAAATGTTCAAAGAATATAAGGCCGAAGTAGAAAAGCAAACAGGGGAAAGTATAAAAGTTTTACGATCAGATTGTGGAGGAGAATACTTAAGTCTCAAATTCAAGAATTTCTTGAAGAAGTGTGATACTGTATCACAACTTATTCCTTCTGGAATACCTCAATGGAATAGATATTCTGAAAGGACAAACCGTACCTTGTTGGACATGGTGTGATCGATGATGAGTCAAGCGGATCTCTCAATCAGTTTATGGGGTTATGCTCTAGAAATGGCTGCATATACACTTAACCAACTTTCGACAAAAGTGGTTCAAAAGGCTTCATATGAGATATGGACTGACAAACGTCATATCATGTCATTTATGAAAATTTGGGGACGTGAAGCGTTTGTGAAACGTTTAGCCTCTGACAAGCTAAGACCAAAATTGGATGGATGCTATTTTGTGGGATACCCAAGTGAGAATAAAGGGTATAGTTTTTATAATCCTTCCGAGAATAAAGTGTTTGTTGCTCAGACCGCTGTATCTCTTAGGGGAGAGAGACTTTCTAAGAAAACCAGTGGGAGAACAATGCATCTCGATGAAGATCGAGAACCACGTGATAACATTGAACCAGATTTGGAACAAGATCAGGATGTACATCAAAATGTTGAAAGTAATCATGTTCTATGAAACACGGGTTATTTGTAGATCTAGTAGGTTTCACCTTGATCCCTAGAGAAATTATGGATCTCTCTTGACTTAAGATGGTGATGTAATGCTTACGGATAATGATGAGCATCTCACCTACCAAGATGCTATGAATAGTCCAGACTCCGAGAGATGGATGAAGGCCATGAAATCGTAGATGGAATCCATGTATCAAAATAAAGTATTGACTTTAGTTGATCCATCCGAAGGGGTAAAACCTATAGGGTGCAAGAGGGTTTTCAAGAAGAACACCGACATGTATGGTAAAGTACAGACCTATAAGGCACGACTAGTGGTAAAAGGTTTCAAACAAATTCATGGTATAGACTATGATGAGACTTTTCACCAGTTGTTGTGGTCAAGTCCATTAGGATTTTGGTAGCAATAGCTGCATACTTTGACTATGAGATTTGGCAAATGGATGTCAAAAACGCTTTGTTATATGGAAGCCTTGAAAAGAATGTATATATGATACAACCTGAGGGTTTTGTCGATCCAAAGTTTTCTAAGATGGTCTGTAAGTTGCTTCTATCTATTTATAGATTTAAGCAAGCCTCAAGGAGATAGATATTTGTTTTGAAGAAACCGTAAAAGAGTTTGGATTTATTCAAAATGAAGATGAACCATGTGTTTGGAAGAAGGTTAGTGGGAGCCATGTGACATTCCTAGCATTATATGTAATAAATTGAATTTTTGAGACTTTGTAAAATACTTAATGAATAGTAACCTTGACAGACGGGAAAAACTTTTTAGTCCACACTATGTTATACATGAGAAATTGAGTTTCAGAGTTGATAACATGATTATACGTACAAAAGGAGTTTATGTAAACGCTATTAGTTTTCGAAGAAAACTAACTTTGAAAAATGACCGTATCTACGAACCATCAAGGATTACGGGAATCACAATATAATTACAAATTTAAAATCCTACGGATTTATATCCAAGAACGATACTTCAAAATATAAAGAATGTATACGAAAGGATTTACACCGCGAACCGTTTACGAGAAACTATTACGAAAATGAATAAGCGACCAAGAAAACGGGTAAACGAATAAATTAATGTATCAAACCAAACTAACTAAACTAACTAACCATGGTAAGAAACTAACCATGACTAGGTTACCAAATAGTAACCTAAACTAGGAAGCATGATGACCTAAATCTAGGAATAGTAAAGCTAAAACCTAAAACTAGATAGTTAGCTTGTAAACCTAGGAAGCTAGCAAGATATGCCCTAAGATATGCCCATATTTTCTAGTCCTAGGTTATATACTAAAAGATATACAATTATACAACACAATATTTGAAGAGAAGCAATCAAGAAGCACACAAAAATCTCTCTCTCCCTCACTTTCTTCTTCATTCGGCCAAACCCAAGAAAAGGAAGAAACTCAATTTCAAAACTCTCTCTTCTAGACATCGAAAAAATCCACCATTAATTCCCAAGATTCATACATCCTAAACTAAGGTAAGATAAATTTTTGAGCTCATTTCATTGAGGTTTGATGGGTGAAATAAATTCAAGAAAAGTGATAATGAATAGTATGAATAGTAACTTTTCTTTGGTTTCTTGATTTTAATGGTTGATCTAGGTTCCAAAAACCCTACCAAGCATTTCAAAGACTTCACCATCATCAAGAACACATCTCAAGATTTCAAGAAAGGTATAAATCTTTGACCCATCTTTATTTAAGGTTTAAGTTCAAGAATCTTTTAAACCTAGTTATAAACTTAGTTTTAGTGGTTGATTTGTTGTAATCTTGATGTTTAGTTAATTAGTTCTAAGGTTGATGATTGTTGCCACAAGAACATGATTTTATTGAGAGGAGTTAGTATGAGGATGATGATTTGATGATTGTTGATAGTAGTATAGAGATTTAAGACGTAAACGAAACTCGGATCATAATCCTTATACAGTTTATTCGCTAAAACGAACAAAACACAACATTAAGTTTCTGCAGACATCCCCAATTGAATAAACTGTAGTTTCTTGAAAAGTAACACTTGATTATAATATAAAATGTTATAAGGATCGTTTAGGCGCTTGAATCTCTTGATTCCGATTTACGGATCAATAGTTATGACCGTTTTAGTAAAGGTGATTTACGCGACAAAAACTGCTATGAATTACGAACTTTGGGAATAGAAATGATCAACTTAAAAATATTCATAAATCATGAAATTTTTACAGCGAGTATTAAATAGGGTTCTTTAACTTCTATAAAAATTTCAAGTAAAAATAATGATTTTCAATTTTATAAAAATATTGGAACTAAGACCGCGCGATTAGAAAATCGTTAGAAATCATAAGCGGAGCCGACGATGAAAATGCAAACGGACATAAGGTACTTCGAAAAGGAAGCGACCGTGACATAAATAAGTACTTAAGGTAATAATAAGGGTAAAATGAGTTGAAAGAACAAATAATAAATAGCAGATGTGTACGAGTCACTGTAAATAAGAACGGGATCAAACGTAACGGTTTATGTTTATGGTTATAGATTTCCGAGCGGACCCTAGAGTATCCTCTACCTCAAAGTACCCAGGCAAGTTTACGAACCCAACTCCATATACTTTTATGTTGTGAAATGATTATTTTATTATCTTTTGCATAAATGCCAAACTTGCCATGATACTAAGTATTTGACTTTTCGCATATATAGCGATGGTTTTACGATATGTATATGTCGTAGAATGTTTTAACGCCGCCATGAGCGTGATGTATAATTATAAGACTGAGAGTCGGTCGGAGTTTTAAAATGAAAACCCAGGAATCAATCCGGTGAGGTTTTGAACGATTAAAGTCCGTACTTATTTTATCCTAAGGGACTAAATGCCCACTTGCTAAATATTAAATACCTCGAACTTTTATTAAAACGGTTTCCAAAGATCGCATTCCCTCAACTATATCTAATTATTCGAATAATGGATATTATTTCATGTATTCATTTAATATAGGAGAATGATTCTCCAACGATTATTTATTTCAAACTCGATTAATTATTAAAGATTACTTTAATTACTTAAACATAAATTAGTTGCGGAATATTATTTCAAATATTCTTTTAAAATATAATTATTCGAGGTTTAATTATTTAATAATTATTTAATTATTAATTATTTATTAAATGATTTAATATGATTCAAAAATCATAAAACCTGATTTAAAATACTTTCTGAATTTCAGAAAATCATTCGAATAATTTCAGATCGCCGAAGAATATTATCTCGACTTATTTTAAATATTTTGAATATAATTTCAAAAGAAACTCCCCCTTATTTAATTATCTGTTGACAACCATCAACTCACATCCTTATTACTTCCTCTGAAAATTCTCGGAAGTACATATATATATACGCACTAATAAGATAAGCTGTTTTCATCAACAAGCAAAACGCTTCGGGAGCTTCGATGTGGTTCGAGTTCTCGAGATATGATAGGATTCTTTTAAGGACTTGGAGGGGTAGACTCTAGTACTATGTGTACTTGGGAGACTACCAAAGGTACCACAGGTGAATGTACTCTGTGTACTCAGGAACTTGTGAAGTATGTGTATACCCAAAATGGGACACGTAGCCCGAATGCGGAAAGGGTGATAACCGGGATACGAAGGTTGATTCCTTCTACTAGTAGAAAAGGTTACCGATTATCCGTAGTACGACTGATCATCGTATGCGATGGCTCCAGTAAATGTCCTATTCTTCCAATTAGAATTGTGATGTAATACCGTAACCCAAGCCTAGGTGCGGGGTTTACCATTAAGGTATTCCCAGGATAATAAATCCACTAAAGAATTGTTTTCGAAAGAAGGTGTGTATCAACGAGGAAAACTATTTTGAATAAAACATATTTATCATATATGGTATTATACTTGAGTTATCATACAGTCATTTCATACTGTACATTATTATGCTGGGCATTATAGCTCACACTTGTTTTCTTAAATTGACACAACACAACAGTGAATCAAGATGCCTATCATGAAATTCATATCTAGGAAATGGGTAGGAAATGACCAGCTGTTCCGTAGGATGTTTGGTGATGTACCTCAGGTAGATCGAATAAGCTGGATTGGTTTTCAGTTGTTTTTAGTCCGGCTTATTTACAAGTATGACTTATGTACGATAATAAATAAGAAACGGATATTTGGCCGACAGACTAACCTTACTTAAAGATTATTTCCGCGGTAAGACTTTATCACTTTTGGGTTATAATAGTTAATCAATTTGTGGATTGATTTACTCTAGTAATGAATGGTTCGTTTCCAAGACAATAACCTATAAGTGTGTGTGTGTGTGTGATAAGTGTGGGGTCGTAGATGTGTGAGTATTTATATATTGTGGTACGAGATAAGTGTTATACAGGATTCAAGATGGCGTGGCCTCCTAGATCCCTGACCCCAGATTTTGGGGCGCCATATTATATGTAGATGGTATATAACAAATAAAGAATGGCATACATTCTCTACATGCTATTAAGACTTGGTTTAAAAAATAGTTTCTCGATGAAAGACTTAGGAGACGCTACCTATATAATAAGGATCAAGATCTATAGAGATAGATTGAAGAGATTAATCGACCTAGTCGTAGTACATACATTGATAACGTATTGCATCATTTTAGGTTGTGGGAGACAAAGAAAGGATATATTTCGATGTCTCATGGGATAGTGATCTCAAAAGATAATTTCCCCCTAAATCATTAGATGATAAGGGTCGTTTGAGAAAGTTCCATATGCTTTAGCAATTGGATCTATAATATGTACAATGATATGTATCTATCCTGATGTTGTGTATGCTTTGAGCATGACGAGCAAATTTTAGTCTAATCCAAGTGAGGGTCACCGGATAGTTTTCAAGAATATTCTTAAGTACTTAAAGAGGACTAAAGATTTATTTTTGGTGTATGGAGAAGATAGGGAACTAGTTGTAAAGCGTTACACTGATGCTAGTTTATGAACCTAATTTTTGGACAGACAGGGATGATTATGTGTTTATGTCTGTTTTGTGTTTTGCCTAAATATAAGTGATGTTGGCTGGAATAGTTCACAGCAAGAATAATGAAGATTCTATAATGGAAGCCGAATATATTGATGCTATCGAAACAACCAAGGAGACTGTTTAGGCATGTCCTTAGGCGATATCACCTTATTAATGAGATTAATGATCAAAGAGTTATAAATGTAAAGTTCATAGTAATAATAATGCTGCATACCCACTGACTAAGGCTTTGTCGCAGCAAAGCACGATGGTCATACTAGTTCCATGAGTATTGGATACATGGGTGATTGGTGCTAGTGCAAGTGGGAGATTGTTAGTGTTTATGCCCTAGAGACAACACTATGATGTTTTTAGTTTAAGACATTTGGATTATTAATATTTATGTTTTATCGATTATTCCTTTTATAATTTATTAATTCTTAATTTACTACAATATAAATGTTAGATTAATAAATTTCCTTGGTATATGATATGTGAATTCTATATCTCTAAGTACGTGACTTAGAAATGAGATTATGAGAATAGTATCATTATTCCTAAAGGTCCCTAGTCGAGTATTATTATTATGGGACAATAACAATGTATTCAGACTAGTGTGTTAGTTGACAGATGATCACATCTCATTGATCATAGGTACAGTGATACTAAAGTAAAAAACATAGGCAAATGTAAATATACATGGTGCTGGACAGACCCAATATGAGATTCTACATGGTTGTTGTGTCATAAGTAATTCTCACTGTGTAATGATGTAAATCATTATATTTTTATATGAGAATTAATGTACTTTGATTACATTAAAAGTTACCTTTGACTGGGTAATGATAAAAGTATATTTCGGGTATATTATGAATCGTATGAGAAATATGAATGATATAGAAAAGATTTAACCCTCCTAATTTAAGGAGTGATATTACTGGCCTCTTGTGTGAGCTAGACTATATAAATGTGTGGCCACGTCAATTGTTGATTTGATATGATAGTCTACTCATTGATCAAGGAAACTTGGATTAAACTATGATGAGGATGACACATTACATGCCTCCAGTTTAATCTATAATATTAGGTTAAAGGGATTATATTACATTGTACATTATCAAGAAAGGTTTGATCGAATCACCGATTTAATTATTATTACTTGGGTATCAATGATGTATTACTAGATGCCACTAATTATTTATAATTTTAATATGAGATAATAAAATTATTGCCAACGTAATAATAATCTACAGGGTCACACAAAGAACGCTTGAAGGAGAAATAATTTAAATTATGAATTTAAATTAAATGAGTTTTATTTATGACATTAATTAAGTATGACATAATTAATTAAATAAATAAAATAAAGAAATAACTTAAACTAATACCAAAATAAGTTATTAATTAATTAAGTGTGACTTAATTAAATAATAAATTGGGATTTGAGATTAGTATTAATTATAATTAGATTATAATTAGAAAACTCATTCTTCTCTCTATATAAACTCTTTGATGGCTGATTTATATATAAGGATATATGATTTAAAAAACCCTAGCCTTTCAAGGAAAAAGAGGAAGAGAGGTAGATATGGAGTTTTCGGGTGCTAGTACACATCAATCCTTCAAGAAAAGCATTCGTGTGGATACCGATAGAGCGTAGATCGCGAGAGGGGGGTGCGTGGTGATTGAATAAGCTTTAGATCTCCATTAGTCAACCAATTTGTAAAGCTTCTTGAGGTAAACAATCTGATCTATGAATTAAATATATTTATTTTCGCATGGATTCTGCAGTAGGTTTCTAAAATCTTGTTTTTCACGTTTTTAATTTCAGTTTCCGTTGCGTTTTATACCTCGAAACCCTTCAAAATGATCATCTTATATTTAGTAAGAATTATAATGATCATCTTACCATTTTGCACATCTGCAATGGTTCTAAGTGGCCAACAACACCATGCCACTAACCCGAGACATTTATATTATTGATTTAATATTAAGAATTACAATCACCAAACATGTCTCACTGTGTCCACATCTACACAGGCTTTATGCTGGTTTTAAGAATACGTGCAATAAGAATTACAAAGCAAAGTAGTACATCACTTCAAAAATGAAGACACTAACCAATAATATATCCAACATATCATTATTATGAATAATACAAACATGTAATCCAGGAATATAATGTATGTAAAGAGGCCCAAATTCAATTAAAATTCATAAAATTAACCATTCAATTACTAAGTGACACAAATATAACACAGTGCCTAGACCATACCACACTAAAGTTCATCCTATAAATACGATTAACATATCTTATGCTATTCATGTTGAAAAAATTATCACAATCTTTAGCACGTCATCCTGCTCCTCAACTGGCTGCCTAACTTCATCTACGAGATGCCTTGCGACAAAAATGTACCTTTTGTCTTCTATTAATTAAAATTTATACAAATATAAAAAAAATCATAAAGATAAGATAAAAATACTAAAATTAAATCTATGTATGATCTTGGCTAATTAATTATGGATATCATGTTCACGTATGAGAACCATTTATATTGGATGTTAGGCCCTTAATCAACTGTAGGGGGTGAATACAGTTAATACAATCAATTCGACAAAGCTTCAACATAATCAATGTTTTTTATATTAATAGATAAAAACTGATTACAAACGTACTCTCTCGAAAGGATGAACAAATATCCTTGAGAGCTGCTAGGTTATGCGAAAGATAAAATAATGTCGCAATGCATATAGCATGAATTTAATATGTGCTTTATATAGATCAAAACTATACAATGTATAAGGAACCATGTTCTATTAACAACAAGGAAACCTATACAATGCTTATGAGATAAAGTCCTTCACCGCCTTGAGTTCCTGTTGTATTTTCCTTATTGAAGATCAACTGATGTGACAAATACTGATTACATCATCCGTTAACATCATCATCCTTGATATCATCATCCGTTGATGTCATCATCATCCGTTAATATAAGTTCTGATGTGAACTTCTGATAGTTTCTGCTTGATATAATCAACTGCTCCTAACAATCTCCCCCAACTTGTTTATTATAGAAATATGGACAAGTTCCAATTGATGATGTCAAAAATATCTAAATGCAGGAATCAAGTATGCATATTCAATCTTGCTTCAGTGAATTTCAGACTTTACTCTTCCTTTTGAACTGCTTCTTTAATTTGAGCAATGTCAGTGGTTAACTTCAGTTTATCAGCTCCATCAATTTTCTTTCTCTGGTGAGCTTGAACTAAGACTTCAGTATCATAAGCTTGAACTACTATATAGATCGGATCTATCAGCATTTGAGATTTAGTTTCCTTAGATATTGTTTTCTTCTTTACAACAGCCTTGGATTTAGACTTTGAAATCTTTGACTTCTCTCATATCTTCTCTTTTCCTTTGAGCTTATTGTCAGGACTTACAGTAACTTGTGATTTGAGATCTTCTGCTTGACTGATTTCCTCTTATAACTATACCTATGGTTGGTCTGTTAGAAAAATCATCTTCATAAAGTACTTGAGAAATAACAACAATATCAGAATTTAGTGTCTTCATGGAATTCTTGAAGTCTTCCTCCATTTGCCTTAGCTGTTCAAGATCAACTCTATGATTTTCTTTTGCAAATATTCATCTACTCACCTCAGAGTCAAATAATTGAATCGTTGGATCCCTGTAGAATAGAGTTGTCTTTCTTCCTTTATCTTTCAGAGTTTAAAGATATTGACTTGCTTCAACACCAACTTCTATGTCCAGAATACCTTGGTCTTCATCAGCAGCAGTTGTGACTTGTGAAGATTTTTGCATTTTTGTAGTCACGGTCAAATCTTCTACTCTTCTTTCATTCCTCTTACTCTCTCCACTGTGTCTAGATTGAAATTTAGTGATTGCTTTTGGCGAACCACTAACTCTAACTATCTCTTCACCTCTTCTCCTTTCACTTTCCTTCGGTCCCCCCTTATTACCTTCATTAGGATTTTCATCATCAATATTTGTTAATGTAAGTTGTTTGCATTTAGATTTAATAATTTTCTCCCCCTTTTTGGCATCATCACCAAGAAATCGAGAAAGAATCAGCTCCATTGAATTATGTACTTCGGTAAGTTTATCAGACATTTGAGCTATTGGTGCAATTTGTTTCTGAATTTCCTGATGAGTAGTCAGCTTTGAAGCAATCAATGATTCTTTAATCTGATTGATTCGAGTAGTAGTTGCTTCATGAGCTGTGTGTAAGGATTTGGCAACTAAAGTTGATGCTTTTAGATGATTCATCATATCAGGATTTGTAATCTTCTGTTCTTCTATTTCCAGATGTGCAACAACTTGTGTTCTGGAAGTAGGATATGTATCATCTTTCCAATGAAGCATTCCGGATTATCAAAATAATCCTGCTTCTTCTTAGCATCTAACTCTTTCATTTTCTGTTAGTCTCACATGCAGAGGCATATCTTCAAGGAAGAAAAGATAATCCTCAGGATCTATAATAGCATTAGAAACATTAGCTTCTTCATCATCATTAGATTCTTCAACAGCAACTGGATTTTGCACTAATTGCTGAACTTCATCACTAGCTTCAGCATGTAGAATAGAATTATAAATTGGTGCAGTATATGATCCAGTAGCTTCAGAAGCTTCCACACCTTTAGAAGTTACCTCCTACATCTTCAAGTATTGTAGATAAATGAATTGGAGCTTCGAGATTAACTTCCACAACCTCAGTTCCTATAACATACTGTGGTGATTCTGAAATGGATGAAACTTTAGGAATGGAGTGTTGTGCTACTACATCTTCAGTAACAACATGGATTTTCTCAGGTGATGGTAAAGTAGAGTAAATGGACTATTTTTCAACAAAAATAGGGATTGTCTCATGTGGTGAAATAATAGAAAGTATGGACTGCAAGAAAGTATCAGTACTTAGACTTGTAGGGAGATTAATAGCCTTTGTTACATCAGAGTTTTCTTGAGATTCAACAGATTATTGTTCAGCATCGGTTTCTTTAGTACTCTGAGCACCTGAAAACATATAGCAGTTAAAACTTAATCTCTCTATTCTTTTAAAGTAGTCTATCTACTCCTCACACCACACGTCTCATAACTTTTAATATTCAGAGCTTCCTCACAAGGATTACTAAATCATATGTCTCAACTACCTCTCCTTTTGCCAGGAAGGATCCTGCCTCTCTTAATTTATATTTTTCTCTCAATCTTTTCACACATCTCACAGAAAAAGGCTCAGAAAGATTGTCCAACAGAAATAAGATGGGGCTAAAGAAGGGTGATATGTGGTCATACAACAAGAGGTAGTCCTTAAATAAGGTCTAGAAGTAATCATACCAACAAGATTTATATCATGAAAAATAAATGCTATAAAGGCTGAATTAGTATTTAAAATAAATGCTGATAAAGTAATAACATTATTTATACCTTGTGAATACACAATTAAGCTCACAGTTAAAACTGTGCTTATGGAAGTTGTTGTTCCTCAATAATGACAACCTCCGTTTGAAGTGGAGAGGATTTGATCAGGTTATTGTCATGTACCATGATCTCAAACCTTCTTCTTCTTACAAAGAACTAACACTTGAATGTGTTTATTGAAAGCTATCATAGATTCTTCCCTAAAAACTAATAAAACCTCTGTGTCTCTATTAGTATAATTAAGATCTACCTCAGCAAGTAGTCTCTAACCAAGTAAATGTTGTTTTTGAGTGGTGAACACAATTTAAGAATTATGTCACTTGATTTTTGGCAACATTTGAGAAAAGGATTCAAGTGTTTCAATTGTGAGAAGAAATTTAAGATATAAGATGTGTAATGTTAAGAAATAAGTGTGAACAACTTTCTTGATGAGAAAAAGAAAGTTTCAAAGAATTTGGATAGAATGGAACACTCAAAGATAATAATTCTTATTGACTAAGAATTAAACCTTCCATAAATTTCTCCTTTAACAATAGTTACCTACTATAGTGTGCTCAATATGTACTGAAGTGATCACATGAACTTAAAAAGAGATTAGTTTATTCACATGCACTATTAAAAACATCTAAAATTAAGCATGCAATACTGATTTAAATATTAATAGTTAAAAGCATTCAAGCACACATAAGAAAGTAAACAAGAATGCATTCAACCAAATAAGAATCAAAGAAGGAAAAAATATTTTCATTAATTATTAAGAAGCAAAGTACAAGATTTCATAGAATTTTACACATAAAATCCTAATACAATCTAACTACTCGGACTTCTTCTGCCTCTTTGCTGCTTGCTCTGCCCTCATTTCCCTCAGACAACAAATCCTACTCATTATGCCTGCAAGAGAGATGATATTCTCTTGCAACTCAAGAGCTGCTTAACGAACACGTTATGCCAGTTCAGCATGGAGTTCTTCTTGAAGAAGAATTTATTCAGTGAAGAAATGTAGTTCCAACTAATCAACCCAAGAAAGATGATCATAGACTGAATTTGGAACTTCAGTTGGGTCGTAAAATTCACCACCAATACGAACCTTAAGTCCGTATGGATCAAAGTACATCTTTTCATCACTAGGATTAAAGATCGGTAGATAGCATCCACCGCCGCGTGTGTAAAACTGGGGTTGAACCATTTTTGTTGAGTGAAGTTGTGAATGAAATATCGAAAAGATGATGAGTTGAGTATGAAAAAGGCAGTGAGTAGTATTAAGAGTGGAGGGTTGTATTTATAGCAGAGAGGTTTAGAAATTGAAGGGACTCTTTGATTAACCGTGTAATAATTAACCATAATGCAAATACACGATTACGTGTATCTAGGCAAACAAAAAGTAATCTCTCTCTTCAGATTCCTATTTCCAATATAAATACTCAAGTATTACTAGATACTTGCAACAGTAGCTAACCCATTTAAGCAATTAAAAGATATTCCACTAACTCACTGATTAATTAAAAATACTGCATAAAAATTTATTTCGAACAAGTTCAAAATATTCAATGAAGTATAACAGTCAATCATGGTTTGACTATTACCGGTATTTTAATTACGACTATCAGGATTTATTAGTCAAAATTGGGTTGACCAATATCAGAATTTATCAACTACTGACAGAACCTATTAGTCAAAGCAAGTTTAACTAATAACAGAGCATGTATACATAATCAGTAGTTCAACATGCAATTTTCATATCAGATCATTTAGCACAATTTTCATGTTATCATGGCATCAACATTTAGCACGAAAATTAGTATCTTACAAGTACTGACAAATAATAAGATACCATGCTTCAAAAATACCAACAATCTTAATTATCACAGTTTGAGAATTGTCCTGATATCATTCTCAATTTATTCACCAATCATGTGAAAGTAGCTTCACAGAGAGGCTTGGTAAATATATCTGCTACTTGCTGATCTGTTGGAACAAAGATCAATTCCACTCTACCTGCTTCCACATGTTCCCTTATGAAATGGTACTTGATGCTGATGTGCTTAGTCATTGAATGCTGCACTGGATTTCCTGTCATTGCAATAGCACTTTGATTATCATAATATATAGGAATATAACAATAGTGTAACCCATAGTCCAGTAGCTGATTCTTCATCCATAGAATTTGACTACAACAGCTTCCTGCAGCAATGTATTATGCTTCTGCAGTTGATGTGGAAATTAACTTTTGTTTCTTGCTATACCAAGAAACCAATCTGCCACCAAGAAATTGGTAGCTTCTAGAAGTGCTTTTTCTGTCTATTTCGCATCCTGTAAAATCAATATCTGAATATCCAATTAGCTTAAATTCTGAATCTCTAGGATACCATAATCCCAGATTCATGGTGCCTTTGAGATGCTTAAAAATTCTTTTCACAGCTAACAGATGAGGTTCTCTAGGATCAGTTTGGAACCTTGCACAGAGATAGGTAACATACATGATATCAGGTCTACTAGCAGTCAGATATAGGAGTGAGCCAATCATACCTCTGTAGTTAGTTATATCTACTAAAAACCAGTATTTAAATCTTACTTGGTTGCAGTGGCCATAGGAGTTGATACAGTTGAGCAGTCTTGCATTCCAAATCTTTTGAGTAGATTCCTAGTGTATGTGGATTGATTTATGAAGATTTCTTCATCAGTCTGTTTAACTTGTAACCCCATAAAATAACTCAGTTCTCCCATCATTACTCATCTGATACCTGGACTGCATTAGCTTTGCAAATCTCTCACAGAGTTTATCATTAGTAGATCCAAAAATGATATCATCAACATATATATGTACTAATAACAAGTCCTTACCATGTTCTTTATAAAAGAGAGTTTTATCAGTTGTACCTCTTGTGAAATCACTCTCTAGCAGAAATAGAGCAAGTGTTTCATACCAGGCTCTTGGAGCTTGCTTCAGTCCATAGAGTGCTTGATCCAGTAAGTAGACATGATGTGGATACTTTGGATCAATGAACCTTGGAGGCTGTTCAACATAAACTTCCTCTTTGAGTTCTCCATTTAAAAATGCACTCTTCACATCCATTTGGAACACCTTAAATTTCTTGTGAGCTGCATAGGCAAGAAAGATTCTAATTGCCTCAAGCCTTGTAACTGGAGCAAATATCTTATTACAGTCAATTCCTTCTTATTGTGAATAACCCTTTGTAACCAGTCTTGCTTTATTCCTTGTAATAATGCCCTCACTGTCAGTTTTAGTTCTGGACACCCACTTTGTGCCAACTACAGATCTGTTCTTTGGTCTTGGCACAAGAGTCCAAATTTTGTTCCTTTCAAATTGACTGAGCTCTTCTTGCATTGCTGTGACCCAGTCAACATCTTGCAGAGCTTCTTCAAACTTCTTAGGTTTAGTTTGAGATAGAAAATAATGGTAGAGATATTCATTCTGAGTGGATTTTCTTGTTCGTACACAACTGTCAGGGTTTCCAATGATTAAGTCAGGTGTGTGTGACTTAGACCATTTTCTTACAGATGGAAGTTGACTCATTGAAGATGAACCTCCCCCTTGATTTATGAACTCTCTGTTATTTCTTTGATTAGTACCACTATTATTTCCTGATGCTCCCCCTGAATCAGTGTTCCCATTGTTATCAGTATTTGACTCATCAGATTTTGAGGAAGATGAGTCGGGTGATCTTTCTACTGATGTTTCTTGAGTTGAATCACTTGTAGTAGTCTCTGGATTTGAGTCAGGTTGCTCCCCCTAAACATATGCTTCAATATTAGAAGTATTTTCACTATTTTGTGGAGCCTCAGAGCTTTGAGTGATATAAGGACTTACTGTATCAGAGTCAGGACTTAAAAGTTCAGCATAAGTACTTCATTTTCAAATCTCAGTTTGTCATGGTCATCTACATCTTCTAGACCTGTTATCTTCTTGTCATCAAAAGATACATGTATAGATTCCATGACTGTTCTTATTCTCAGATTGTGAACTCTGAAGGCTTTTGTGGATAATGGATACCCCACAAAAATTCCTTCATCAGCTTTCAGATCAAACTTGGTCAGCTGCTCCGAATGATTTTGAGAACAAAACATTTACAACCAAAAATATGAAATAACTTCAAATTTGGCTTTTTTCCCTTCACCATCTCAAATGGTGTTTTTCCATGCTTGTTGATCAATGTTGCATTTTGTGTAAAGCAAGCAGTTTGCACAGCCTCAGCCCAGAAGTAGGTAGGAAATCTTGCTTCCTCTAGCATGGTTCTTGCATCTTCTATCAGAGTTCTATTCTTTCTTTCAGCAACTCCATTTTTTCGTGGAGTTCCAGGAGCAGAAAACTCTTTTTTATCCCCTTGAGTTTGCAGAACTCATCCATAGAGCTATTCTTGAATTCAGTTACATTATCACTTCTGATGATCTTCACTTTATATGTTGACTCTTTTTCCAGCTCCCTCACATGATCAAGAAGAATGGATGGAGATTCATCCTTAGTGTGCATAAACTACACCCATGTGTATCTTGTATATTCGTCAACAATTACGAGTGCATACACCTTCTTGGAAATCGACATAACATTCACTGGACCAAAGAGATCAATATGAAATAGATGATTTCGTTCAAGAATGGAGGATTCAGTTTCACTCTTGAAAGAAGTTTTCATTTGCTTGGCTTTCTGGCATGAGTCACATAAGTCATCAGGAGTAAAAACTGTATTGGGCAATCCTCTCACAAGATCTTTCCTCACAAGTTCATTGATATTGTTGAATTTGAGGTGAGAAAGTATTTTATTCCAGTTCCAGTTGTCTTCTATAGATGCTCTACTCAGTAGACAAACTTCTGAATTATCACTACTTGTGGAAACCCTAACTTCATATTTAATACCATGTCTTACACCAAACAATGCAATCTTGCCATCAGACTTACTGACAATTTCATAATGCTCCTCATAGAAGTTGACATGGTAACCTCTGTCACAGATTTGACTTACACTGATCATATTATGCTTGAGTCCTGCAACTAGAGCTACATTTTCAATGATGAAATTTCCAATTTTAATTTTGCCATATCCCAAGATTTTTCCTAAGTTGCCATCTCCATAAGAAACGCTTGGGCCAACCTTCTCTTTAAATTCTGATAGCAAGGATTTATAACCAGTACATATGTCTTGAGCATCCACTGTCCAAGACTAGAGCATTCCTCTTATTACCCTACAATCAGTAATTTGAATCAGTTAGTGTTTTTAAGGACCTAGACCTACTTGGACCTTTGGCTTTTTTATGTTTGTTAACATATGCAACAGAAGACTTTTTTATCAGAGTTTATGTTAACATCCTTACTAGCAGTATTTATACATTCAGAAACAAATTTTGTTTTAATTAAAGAGGGTTTCAGTTTATCATAATACAAATTGTGATACTCTTTAAATGTATAAATAGAATGCCAAACACTACCACAATGAAAGCATGGACTCTGTGGTTTATATCTAACTGTTCTATTCCTAAACTCTGATTTGGAAGGAACAACATTTATCTTTATATTCTTCTTGCAAGAATTAGCAAGATGATTAGTGCTGCAACAGTTTGAACAGGTCTTTCTAGGTGCATTAGGAGGGGTTACATAATTTCCATTCTTATTAACACCTACCTTGCCATTCCTATTTTTCCTAGACCATTTTCTCTTTTCTTTCATGTGAAGATCCTTCAGCTTTCGCTTAAGCCATTTCTTAGTCATTGAACCAATATTTACTGATTTTGTGTGAACTTGTTCGCTCTTATCAGTATTTAAGTTTGATCTAGGTGCTGAGGTTGTACCTTCCTCATGGATAGACTTAACAGTATTAGCACTAGAATTAAACTTAATGGTCTTTATCTGAACCTTGTTCAGTTTGACCTTGCTATAAGTTTTTATTGGTTCTGTTTTCTCAGTTTCTTTTCCACTTTTCTTATCACAATTAGATCTAGCAGACTATACTAATCCTGATGCCCAACATCCATTCTCTAAAATCTCCTAAGTTGACTTTCCTGAGTTATTCCAAAGTTTAATGACTTCTCTTTCTTTTGCTAGCTCCTTCTCTAGATAAGCATGTTTTTCTAACAATTTTTCTTTAACATAAACATTATCTCTTTCTTTTTGAATTTCTAGCAACTCAATTTCTAGTTGATCATTCCTTTTCTTTAACATAGAGTTTTCACTCTTGATTCTATTATTCTCTAAGGTTTGATCCCTGTAACTAACATGTAGATACTTAAGAAATAATCTTAATTTATAAATATCCTCAGTATCAAAAGCAAGAGTAGTCTGAGGTACCTTTAATTTAGCATTGTCATCCACAACATCAGGTTTATCCATGAGAGCATAATTGACTATATAATCTGAATCTGATGAATCATCCCAGTTTCTCTTCCTTGAGATCAAGGCTTGTTTCTTCTCAGCTCTGGATTTTCTGCAGTCAGCTACAAAGTGTCCAATTCCATCACCGTTGAAACATCTCTCTTATGACTTGTCAAGTTTTCCAGATCTAAATTCCTTCCCATCAGTATTCCTTTTATTGTTCCTCTTATCAGAGTTTCAGGAACTGGAACCTTTTCTGGAAAATCTTCTCCCTTTCTTGAAGTTCTTGTAGACCATCTTCTTGAAGCTTTTAACCAAGTAGGGCAGCCATTTGATCCATTTTTTCATTGTTGTTATAATCACTGTAAGTATCTGATTCAGTATCAGTATTTGAGTCATCATCAGAATTTGATGATTCAGTATCTGACTTTGCAATTATGGCTTTCCCTTTGGAGTAGCTTTTACTTCAAGATTTCTCCTTTGGCTTCTCTTCAACCTTGAGTGCAACCAGTCTAGATTTAGATCCTTTCATCTTGCTTTTTTGCTCCATCTCTAGTTCATGAGTTTTCAGAACTCCATAGATTTCATCTAGAGGTGTGTTATCAAGTTGATAGTTATCCCTTATTCATATGACTTTAAAGTCCCACTTTTCAGGGAGAGCAAGTAGGAACTTCAAGTTTGAGTCCTCCAAATCATGTTCTTTGTTGACAAGGGATAAGTCATTCAGCAACTTGTGAAATCTGTCATAGATCTCAGTTAAGGACTCATTGTCCCTTGAGTCAAAGTGCTCATATTATTGAGTAAGTATAGTCCTCCTTTTCTTCTTAATAGAGTTTGTACCTTGACATTTTACTTCTAAAGCATCACATATCTTTTTTGTTGTCTTACATCCAATGCCTTTATTGGACATAACACTATCAAGACTATTGTGCATGATGTGTCTGACCTTAGAATCCTTCATGATAGATGAGATATCTTCAGGAGAATAGTCCTTCCTGTCTTTTTCTATCATCTTTTCAGGTTCTCCTTCAAGTGAAAGAACTACCTTCATTGGTCTATGAGGACCATCATAGGTCCTGTTTAGATATTCAGGATATGTGGCTTCCAAACACATGGCCATCCTAACTTTCCAGATTGGATATTCATGTATCTTCAGGATAGGCACCTTGATTGCTTCATACCTACTCATGTTGCTGCTTATCTGTGACGTGGCTAGGGGTGGTGGCTTCGGATTCCGTGTTTCTTCTTCTTTGTCCGACATTGTTGATTGATTTTCAGATTTTAAACTGTTTGCTCGTTAACAGCAAGCTCTGATATCAATTGTTAGGCCCTTAATCAACTATAGGGGGTGAATACAGTTAATAAAATAAATTCAACAAAACTTCAACAGAATCAACAGTTTTTATATAAACAGATAAAAACTGATATCAAATGTACTCTCTTGAAAGGATGAACAAATATCCTTGAGAGCTGCTAGGTTATGCGAAAGATATAACAATGTCGCAATGCATATAGCATGAACCTAATCTATGCTTTATATAGAGCACAACTATATAATGTATAAGGAATCCTATTCTATTAACAACAAGGAAACCTTTTCCTTATCGAAGATAAACTGATGTGACAAGTACTTATTACATTATTCATTGACATCATCATCCGTCGATATCGTCATCCATTGATGTCATCATTGTCATCCGTTGATATAAGTTCTGATGTGAACATCTGATAATTTCTGCTTGATATCATCAATTGCTCCTAACATTAGGTCAATCTGTCAAATCCTATAATATGCAAATAATTAAAAAAATACATAAATACACGCACACACGAGCAAGTTGATTAATTTATATTGAAAAACATGAACAGGTCAGGAAAAAAATATTACAGTTAGGAGCTTTTATAAAATGGACTCAACGTCTTCCATAAATGAAAAGAGAGGAAGTATATTTGTTATGTCTGAAGCTAAAACAAAATCTTAAAACTTAACAGCATAATAATCAAGCCAGTAAGACATCACCTAATCAAAGAGAGAAGGAATGAACACCTACTTTTAATAAGAATTACTAATTGTTAGCTTTCTTGAATAAGAGTGGTAGCATCGGCAATTACAAAAGGTACATTCACCAATCAGGACAAGGTCTTGGCAAGTAATGTCTTCCGTGTCCTTAAAACAACACCAATAAATAAATATATAACCGAATATAAGATACCTATATCCAAACGGTAGTGGTTATAAAATATCTATTATATAAAAATAAAAAGTTAGCCCATGAACAACATAGTCAAAGATTAGAATCATCATAATATCAAAAGAAATGTAAATTTAAATTACAACCGGTTGGCCCGATCATAAAAATATTAATTTTCTCAAGTTCTACAACATCATTATCCATGGAACTTATTTTGTCACTGCCTGAATTTTTAACAGACTTAACTTTCGAAGTTGTAACATATATCAGACTAATATACATATACTTATGTAGAAAATAAATAAGAAATTTTACCTCTTAAACCCCAGTTAATCAAAAATCACTAATCTTGAAATAGCCATCTTCAATCAAAGCCCCCAATCGAAAAACCTTAATTAGAAAAACCAGGGAATCTTCAAACCCAATTAGTGAAATGAAGCTTGGAGAAATTGAAATCCTGAAAAGCCCCTTAACATTTGAAAAACCCTGGTTAGCCCCAATCGAAATCCCTAAAACTTGAAGCCCGAAATCAACAGCTTAAAATCCCACATCAAAACCCTAATTAGCACATGTAAGAGTGTGTTAGAGATGTGTGCTTGAAATCTGAGTCCGCTCCCCCATTTCCTTTTCTTTTTTGTTGAAATTCAACTCCCGCTTCCCCAATTTTCAACCCCCGCCCACCAATTTTTAAATCAGCCCAAGTTTTTGTCCAAATAAAAAGCTTCGCCCAACCTTTTTTTAGTTAAAATTTAACTTATTAATTTCTTTTTTTAATAATTTCTAACATTTAACATGAAAAATTAATTAATTGATAAATATATTTATTTTTTTAATTTATAATATTATCTCATTTGCTTTCAAATTATTATCATTGAATTTTTTGTTTTTATAAAAATATTAGTCTTGATTTTAATAACGTATTATTAATTGTAAAAATTTAACAATTAATATTTCAATTATTTATTAATTTTTGTATAAATAGTTATTAATTAGTTAAACTAAAAAATAAAAATATCTTTATATATGCTATGATAACACATTCTAACTATACGACAATATTAAAAAATAGAGGGTTGCGATATACATAATTTTAAGGTTCCTATAACGATTTTCTTGGTAACACCAGAATAAATGGTTACAGTAGTCCATCTATGGCGTAGTGCACCCACTTGATTAAATCCTCTATTCCCTCTCATATCTTCTAATATGTCTCTTTTTTTTAATTGGTATTTGATTAATAATTGTGTCCCTATTCAGTTATTTGATCACATAAGTGTAATAAACTGATTAATAATAAAAGACGAGGTCCTCATTTATTTCGTCAACTTTTATAATTAGGTTGGAACTTGAACTTCCTTATAATTAAGTTACAACTACAAGTTCCAAGGTAATTAAAATATACGTGTTTGGTTTATTGATATGTAACTAGAGGTTACGTAGTTAATTTTGGTAAATAATTAATATGTTTATATTAAAGAACTACGTTACTTGTGGTGACCATTGTAAAATCCCATATCAATAGGAATAAGTGTACTTGTGTCATTTACCTCATGTAGTTTGTTGTTGGGACCGGTACAAATTCGGTTGTGAGCCTGGATGTTATAAATGGTATCAGAACTCTGCCTGTCCAAAAGTGCAACGATACTGCCTGGGTTTCGTATGTGTGTTTATGAGATCGACGAGAACGTCAATCATATAAGATGGGGTGTTTGTAATATTTCATATCGATAATAAAAAGAGTGTTTGGGGTATTTATAGATACAAATCAACAACTAATATGTACCAAATTGCTAACTTTTTCGGATTGACCTGGGTTGAGTTGTTTGTCTGTTATGCATTTGATTGTGGGCCTGGATGTTATAACCATGGTGGACCTTGGTAAGTAACTTCTCATGTTTTGTGGTAACTACAGAAATCGTGAAACTTGAAGTTCTTTTACCCAATTTTATAGCCAAAATTTAGTATTAGATCATCCCTGGTCAAATACGGGTCAATTGGAATTGAATTGGGGAAAGATGATGAAGAATTAGGTTTTAGGATGCAACGCACGAGGGGAGGACGCGCCCTAGGGGTAGGACACGCCCAATATTAGGTGAAGTGAGTAATATGAGTCATTTGAAGGTAAGATGCAATGGGTGCACCCCGTAGAGTGAGGATACGCCCCGGGGTTAGATGCGCTCTCATTAGATGAAATTGTTAGTCCCAAAGTATCGTAGAAGGGGGGGTTGAATACGATACCTACAATCTTTTCGATTCGTTTATAAGTTCTTCGTTATAAGAGTGTAATTAAAATAGACACAAAACAATTCAAGGAATATATTGTTTTATTAATATAATCCTTGAGGTTGCTACAATCTAATCAATGAATTGATTAGCTACAATCAATTCAGCAGCATAACACTATATTTACAGGCTTAATATATGAGATGCTTTAATGGAGCTCCCGTAAATACTCTGTTGACAGATGAAGAAGATAACCAACTGATTTATTACTTCAATTGCTTCCTTTTGTAGACTTCACAAACTTTAGACATGTGGCATATTTTATACCACATATCAATTTTGTTTATGCTGCAAAATATTCCTGAAATTAATCAAAGTGCTAACTGCCAACAAGTAAAACCTCAACCTGCGACTGGAAAATCTAAGCTGCAACCAAGAGATTATCATGTGACCTTGTCTCAACCTGCGACTTAGATTTTGTTAGTGTTTGTGCCTAGAGAAAACACTATTATGTTTATATTTTGAAACATTTGGATTATTAATTCTGATTATATGGATTATTCTTTAGTAATTTATTATATCTTTATTTTCTGCGATAAGATGTTAGATTAATAAAGTCCTTAGAATATGATAGGTAATTTATATCTCTAAGTACGTGACTTAGAAATGAGATTATGAGAATAGTATCGATATTCCTAAAGATCCCTAGTCGAGTATTATTATTAAGGGACAATAATAATGCATTAAGACTAGTGTGAATGTTGACTGATGATCACATCTCATTGATCATAGGTATAGTGATACTAAAGTCAAAACACAGGCACATGTATTATATACATGGTGCTGGAAGACCCAATGTGAGATTCTACATGTCTGTTGTGTCATAAGTAATTCTCACAGTGATAATGATGTATTGGTCCTTAGACTTGAAATCATTATATTTTTATATAAGAATTAATATACTTTGGTTGCATTAAAAGTTACCTTTGACCGGGTGATGATAAAAAGTGTATATTGGGTATATTATGAATCATATGAGAAATATGAATGATTTAGAAAGGATTTAACCCTCCTATTTTAGGAGTGATATTATTGGCCTCTTGTTTGAGTTAGACTATGAAATGCATGGCCATGCTCAAATGTTGATTTGATGTTATAGTCTACTCATCGATCAAGGAAACCTGGATTAAATTATGAAGAGGATGACACATAACATGCCTCGAGTTTAATTTATAATATATGGTTAAAAGGATTATAGTACATTGTACATTATACACAAAAGGTTTAACCGATCACCGATTTAATTATTATTACTTGGGTAACAATGATGTATTACTAGATGTCGCTCATTGTTTATGATTTTAAATTAGATTTAAAATTGTTGCAAACGTAATAATATCCTAAAGGGTCGCACAAAGAATGATTGGAGGATTATTTAATTTAAATTCGGATTTAAATTAAATGTAAGTAATTCGAATTATTTGTTATTAATTAAGTGTGACTTAGTTAATTAAATAAATAGGAAATTCGAATTTAATATTAAATCTGAAATTAAGTTATTGGATGATTAAGTGAGACTTAATAATACAATAATTAGAATTTCAAATTTAATAATAATAATAACTCTAAAATTAAGTTTAGAGTTGGAGGCCCATTAACTCTTGCCTATATAATATCTTTTTCTAATAGAATTAGGGTTACACATTTTATTTGATAAAACATAAAACCTAGCAGCTTGAATAGAGATAGAGAGAGCAAGAAGGCGGCCTCAAGAACGTGCTAGTACACACCCATCCTCTGGGCGATCATTCGTGTGGATACCTTTAAGGCGTAGATCGTTCCAGCGACGGGCTACGTGGTGATCATTTAAGACCTCTATCTTTCCATTAACATAAAACTTCTTAAGGTAAACATACTGAACTACGAATTAAATATTATTTTTCGCATGGATCCTGCAGAGGGTTTCATTATTTTAAGATTTAAATTACGTTTTCGTTGCGTTTATGTGCTAAAAACTCTTCAATGGCATCAGAGCTACTTGTGAAAAGTTTTTAATTCGTTTATGTGTTTAACCGTTATCGATATATGAGCATGTACGTGATTCGCCATGATTTGATGTTGATATAATATGTTTATATAAGTATGGTTGTGAATATATGATATTCATGTGAGTTGTATAATCATAAGATGATTATGTAATATGTATATATACTGATATATACATGATTTATGTTTGTTCTAATTATGAGAATCATATTAGATACGGATTCTGAATTGGCTGCTGCAGATTTGCTGAAATCTATGTCTGGTGTCCGATTTACGCAAACGAATACCCTATTTGATAGGTAAACGAGCGTCTGAACAAAACTCATAGCTAAAGCTATCAACGACTCGTCTGTAAGGCGTTTGACGTCGTTTACTTCCTGTAAACAGTGATTCTTGTTTTTCTGATTTGATTCTGATTTTTTTTTATTTTTGTCATTTTTTTTATGATTAGATCATGGATAATATGATATGTTAAGATTAGATTATGTGTTTTAACATGCTTTTAAGTGTTGTATGTGGATGGTTATGGCCTTTCGACCTTAGTGTAATGGTTTTGGTTTTGGTTTTGGTTTTAAATACGACTTGCATGTCGTCAATTTTTGTAATCATAAATCTCGAATATAACTCGAGTTATTCTTGTAAGTTCATTAGATTAGTTTTACTTTCAATCATGTAATGTAATTGAAGACTCAAGAAGGCTATCCAATGGAGGTGATTCAAAGAAGAAGACGAGGCATACAAGAAGTCTAAACAAAGAAGAAGACTTATGTAATAAGTAGTTGTATTTATTTCCATCACCATATTAGATTAACCTTGATCTTTATCATGAGCTTGATAAAGATCACATAGGATGGGGCCATAACCAAACACATTTACTTTATTGCACTTTACATATTGATGTATGAATGTATGTATAGAATAGTTAATGATGCATGCTATAATTAGATTAATCATGCATGAATGTATGTATTAGATACGTCACCCATGCCATGCCTAAACAAGATAAAATATGTAAGACTCAAGATTTTAAAATTTACAAACGATTATGAGATTCTCGTGTTTATGAAACACGGAATGAAATATGAATCTTTTTTATTTCCGACATGGGGCGATTTTGTCAACAACGGGTTCATAGAACTTGTAAGGCTGTGGGTTTTAAGCGAGACCGATGTGACTCTTTCACTACCTGGAAATCAAAACATTGACGAGTATTGATTTGAAGTATTTTATTCAAGGAAAAATTGGGAATCTCTTTATGATGGGATCATGATCGTTATAATACTAACAAAACCCTAATGTTTATATTAAGTTATTTAGATGCCTTCCAATATGTCCAACGTGTTAACCCCTAGATCGATAAGGAGTGGGTTCGCCAGAGTGAAGTACTCCCATCTATCGTGGGATGGCGTGTTGAAGTATATAATACTTTTAGACCTTTGGGTTTTAACTTAACTAAGTTACCACAATAGGATTCTGAACATAGAGGCATATAGTTTGGTGAGATTTATTGGATAAATAAGAATAAATATTATTCCACTAAACTATCCAAGAGTTATATAGTTGATATAATTGACAAATATTGTCTACCTTATTGAATCATATTTTAGGAGTAAAGCCAAAGATGAACTAAAAAGTTTTGAAAATTTGGATATTGGCTCACTAAAAAGTATATAGAAGATACTCTTTCTAAATTAATAGCTAGGGCTATTAATTTGATAAAATAGTGGGAGATATATATTTTGAATATATATGAATAATCACTTGAACATAATTTAATAATCCTCTGTAAACTAATTTATCTTATGCATTTTAAATACTGTAGATATCAAATGGCAATAAATTCAAACAACTTCTCTGTGCAATCAGTCCTTGAGAAGGACAAGCTGACAGGAACAAACTTCCTTGACTGGCAGAGGAACTTGAGGATTGTCCTCAAACAAGAGTGCAAGCTCTATGTCATAGATATCTCTCGCCATGTACCTCTCACTGAAGGAGCATCCTGTGCTCAACATAATGTTTATCAGAAACATATCGATGATGACACGGATGTTCAATGTCTCATGTTAGCGACTATGAGTGCTGAACTTCAAAAATAACATGAGAATATGGATTCTGATGATATAATTGAGCACCTTAAACGTATGTTTGAAGGACAGGCTCATCAGGAGAGGATTGATACTTTCAAATCATTGTATGCATGTAAGCAGGGAGAACGTGATCCGGTTGGACCTCATGTTCTAAGGATGATTGGGTATATTCAGTACCTTTCCAAGTTGGGTGCCCCGATTGCTGTGGAGCACCAGATTGACCTAATTTTACAATCTTTAAACATCAGTTATTCTCAATTTGTGATGAATTACAATATGAATGAGATAGATAAGAACCCCACTGAACTGTTGGTTATGTTGAAAACTGTTGAGACCAACGTTCAGAAGATATCCCCTGCTCCCATGTTGATGTTGAATAAGGGGAAGGCCAAAGGAAAGGGATAAATGGAAAGGCAAGATCAAAATGGGATCTAAATCGAATGCCAATCCGAAACCTGATCCGAACAAGGCTTTGAATCCTAAAGGTGGTGTTCCAAAGGTTGGTGATTGTCACTATTGCAAGAAACCAGGTCATTGGAAGAGGAACTGTCATGCTTATTTGGAGGATCTGAAGAAGAAGAAGGCTGTTGTTACTGCTTCTGATTCAGGTATTTATGTAATTGAAGTCAATTTGTCTACTTCTACATCTTGGGTGTTAGTTACTGGATGTGGTTCTCACATTTGTATAAATGTGCAGGAACTGCAGGGAAGTAGGATATTGGCGAAGGGAGAAGTCGACCTACGAGTTGGCAATGGAGCAAAGGTTGTTGCTTTAGCTGTAGGGACTTATCGTTTATCGTTGCCCACTGCGCTTATTTTAGAACTAGATAACTGTTTTTACGTGCCTGCGATTTGCAGAAACATTATTTCGGTTTCTTGTTCGGAAAAGAAAGGTTTTTCATTTTTGATTCAGAATAATAGTTGTTCCTTTTCATTCAATAATGTTACCTACGGGATTGCACGTTTGTTTAATGGTTTATATGTTATTGATATAGATACTCCTGTCTATAACATAAATAATGATAATAAACGTATTAAGATGAAAGACTCAAACCAAACATACCTTTGGCATTGTCGTTTATGTCACATAAATGAGAAACGCATTTCCAAATTACATAAAGATGGTTACTTGGATAAGTTTGATTTTGAATCATACGAAGAATACAAATCTTGTCTCATTGGTAAAATGGCTAAAGCTCCTTTTACCGGACAAGGTGAAAGGGCCACCGAACGATTAGGACTTATCCATAGTGATGTATGTGGTCCAATGCGTACGATGGCAAAAGGTGGCTTTTACTACTTCATTACTTTTACTGATGATTTCAGTAGATATGGATATGTGTATCATTGAAGAACAAATCCGATTCTTTTTAAAAGTTCAAAGAATACAAGGATGAAGTGGAAAAGCAAACAGGGGAAAGTATAAAAGTTCTACGATCAGATCGTGGAGGAGAATACTTAAGCCTCGAGTTTAAAGGTTTCTTGAAGGAGTGTGGTATCGTATCACAACTTACTCCTCCTGGTACGCCTCAATGGAATGGAGTTTCTTAGAGGAGAAATCGTACCTTGTTGGACATGGCACGATCGATGATGAGTCTAGCAGATTTCCAATAAGTTTATGGGGTTATGCTCTAGAAACGGCTGCATATACACTAAACCGAGTTCCAACTAAATCGGTTCAAAAGACTCCATATGAGATATGGACTGAGAAACGTCACAGCATGTCTTTTATGAAAGTATGGGGATGCGAAGCGTTTGTGAAACGCTTGGTGTCTGACAAGCTGGGACCAAAATCGGATAAATGTTATTTTATGGGATATCCTGAAGAAACTAAAGGGTATAGTTTCTATAATCCTACCGAGAACAAAGTATTGGTTGCTCGAACCGCTGTATTTCTTGAAAGAGAGTTACTTTCAAAGAAAATATGAGAGGACTATAGATCTCGATGAAGATCGAGTTGTACAAAATAATATTGAACCAGAGTTGGAAAATGGGCAGGAAGTACATCAAGAAGTTCCTGCTCCGGAAACACAGGTTGTTCGTAGATCTACTAGGGCTCGTCATGAGCCAGAGAGATATTATGGATTTCTCTTGACTCAAGATGATGATGTAATGCTCATAGATAATGATGAGCCTCTTACCTACCAAGATGCTATAAACAGTCCAGACTCCGAGAGATGGCTAGAGGCCATGAAATCTGAAATGGAATCCATGTATCAAAATAAAGTATGGACTTTAGTTGATCCACCTGAAGGGGTAAAACCTATCGGGTGCAAGTGGGTTTTTAAGAAGAAAACTGACATGGATGGTAAAGTACAGACCTATAAAGCGCGACTGGTGGAAAAAGGTTTCAAAAAAGTTCATGGTATAGACTATGATGAGACATTTTCACCAGTTGCTATGGTCAAGTCCATCAGGATTTTGCTAGCAATAGCTGCTTACTACGACTATGAGATTTGGCAAATGGATGTCAAAACCGCTTTCTTAAATGGGAGCCTTGAAGAGGATGTATACATGATATAACCTGAGGGTTTTATCAATCCCAAGTTTGCTAAGATGGTCTGTAAGTTGCTTTGATCCATTTATGGATTGAAGCAAGCCTCAAGGAGATGGGATCGTCATTTTGATGAAAGAGTCAAAGAATTTGGCTTTATTTAAAATAAAGATGAACCATGTGTTTACAAGAAGGTTAGTGGGAGCCATGTGGCATTCCTAGTACTATATGTAGATGACATATTACTAATAGGGAATGACATACCTTCTCTACAGACTGTTAAAGACTTGGTTGGGAAATAGTTTCTCGATGAAGGACTTAGGTGATGCTACCTATATATTAGGGATCAAGATCCATAGAGATAGATCAAGGAAATTAATCGGCCTAAGTCAGAGTACATATATTGACAAAGTATTGCATCATTTTGGGATGCAAGAGGCAAAAAGAGGATATGTCCCAATGTCTCATGGGATATTGATCTCAAAAGACAACTGCCCTAAATCATTAGATGATAAGGGCCGTCTGAGCAAAGTTCCATATGCTTCGGCAATTGGATCTATAATGTATGTGATGATATGTACTCGACTTGATGTTTCGTATGCCTTGAGTATGACGAGCAGATACCAGTCTAATCCTGGCGAGGGTCACTGGACAGCAGTCAAGAATATTCTTAAGTACTTGAAAAGGACTAAAGATTCATTCTTGGTGTATGGAGGAGATATACATATATGTAAAGTGCATATTAATGATAATGTTGTAGACTATAATATATGGTTAAAAGGATTATAGTACATTGTACATTATACACAAAAGGTTTAATCGATCACCGATTTAATTATTATTACTTGGGTAACAATGATGTATTACTAGATGCCGCTCATTGTTTATGATTTTAAATTAGATTTAAAATTGTTGCCAACGTAATAATAACCTAAAGGGTCATACAAAGAATGATTGGAGGATTATTTAATTCAAATTCGGATTTAAATTAAATGTAAGTAATTCGAATTATTTGTTATTAATTAAGTGTGACTTAATTCATTAAATAAATAGGAAATTCGAAATATTAAATCCGAAATTAAGTTATTGGATGATTAAGTGAGATTAATAATATAATAATTAGAATTTTAAATTTAAATTTAATAATAATAATAATAACTCTAAAATTAAGTTTAGGGTTGGAGGCCCATTAGCTTTTGCCTATATAATATCTTTTTCTAATAGAATTAGGGTTACAGTTTTATTTGATGAAACATAAACCCTAGCAGCTTGAAGAGAGATAGAGAGAGCAAGAAGGCGGCCTCAAGAACGTGCTATTATACACCCATCCTCCGGGCGATCATTCATGTGGATACCTTCAAGGCGTAGGTCGTTCCAGCGACGGGCTACGTGGTGATCATTCAAGACCTCCATCTTTCCATTAACATAAAGCTTCTTAAGGTAAACATACTGAACGACAAATTAAATATTATTTTTCGCATGGATCCTGCGGAGGGTTTCGTTATTTTAAGATTTAAATTTACGTTTTCGTTGCGTTTATGTGCTAAAAACCCTTCAGATTTAACCTGCGACTTTTATTTCAACCTGCGACTGATGTTAACCTATGACTAGTTGTACTAAGCTGCGACTGATATTAACCTACGACTTGTTTCCAAATTGCAACTGATTATCCAACCTGCGACTAGTAGTGCAACCTGCGACTTATAGATTAACATGTGACTAGTATTTGCCTTAGAGAAATTTCCTTGTCTCTAATAGCTGTTTCAACTCTAATTTTCTTTATGTTTCTGAATTAAATCTCTTATGTATTATTGATGTTTAGTGCACTGGTCTGGTTCACAAACAACTAATATGAGTTGATATAATTCAATTCCTTTTGAACTGCAGAGCTGATACATCTTTGAAAGTTATTTCTAGCTTGAGACACTGAACCCCTAATCTTCAATACTTCAAATCAAACCATGTAAATACTTCTTGAAGTCCTTTGATGTCTTATTCTTCGTAGAGGCTTGAACATGTGAATGAACTTCTTTCCATGACTAGAGTGTGGACTTAGAGGGTCATTTGCATTTTTTGATTCTTTATATGTATCATGTCTTCATCTCTAGGGTTCCTGTGCTTCACATTTTAATATTGTTTATCTGTTTCTGTTTTCATATTGAGTTATAATTCCTCAATTATATGTTACATTATATATAACCATGGTGGACCTTGGTAAGTAACTTCTCATGTTTTGTGGTAACTGCATAAATCATGAAACTTGAAGTTCTTTTACCCAATTTTATAGCCAAAATTTTCTATTAGATCATCCCTGGTCAAATACGGGTTAATTGGAATTGAATTGGGAAAAATGATGAAGAATTAGGTTTTAGGATGCAACGCACGAGGCAAGGACGCGCCCTAGGGCTAGGACACGCTCGGGGTTGGACGAGCTCTCATTATATGAAATTGTTAGTCCCAAAGTATCGTAGAAGGGGGGGTTGAATACGATACCTACAATCTTTTCGATTCATTTATAAGTTCTTCGTTATAAGAGCGAAATCAAAATAGACACAAAAAAATTCAAGGAATATATTATTTTATTATATAATCCTTGAGGTTGCTACAATCTAATCAATGTATTGATTAGCTACAATAAATTCAGCAGCATAACACTATGTTTACAGGCTTAATAAATGAGATGCTTTAATGAAGCTCCCGTAAACACTCTATTGAAAGCTGAAGAAGATAACCAACTGATTTATTACTTCAATTGCTTCCTTTTGTAGACTTCACAAACTTTGGACATGTGGCATATTTTATACCATATATCAATTTCGTTTATGCTGCAAAATATTCCTGAAATTAATCAAAGTGCTAACTGGCGACAAGTAAAACCTCAACCTACGACTGGCAAATCTAAGATGCGACCAAGAGGTTATCCTGTGACCTTGTCTTAACCTGCGACTAGTTGTACTTAGATGCAACTGATATTAACCTGTGACTTGTTTCCAAGCTACGACTGATTACCCAACCTACGACTAGTAGTGCAACCTGCGACTTATAGATTAACCTACGACTAGTATTTGCCATAGAGAAATTTCCTTGTCACCAATAGTTGTATCAACTCTAATTTTCTTTGTGTTTTTAAATTAAATTTCTTCTGTATTGTTGATGTTTAGTGCACTAGTCTGGTTCACAAACATTTAACATGAGTTGATATAATTTAATTCCTTTTGAACTGCAGAGCTGATACATCTTTGAAAGTTATTTCTAGCTTCAGACACTGAACCCATTATCTTCAATACTTCAAATCAAACCATGTAAATAATTCTGGAAGTCCTTTGATGTCTTATTCTTCATGGAGGCTTGAACATGTTAATGAACTTCTTCCCATGACCTGAGTATGGACTTAGAGGGTCATTTGCATCTTTTGATTCTCTGTGTGTATCATGTCTTCATATCTAGGGTTCCTGTGCTTCACATTCTAATATTGTTTATCTTTTTCTGTTTTCATGTTGAGTTATAATTCCTCGATTACATGTTACATTACATTATGCTTTACAGAAATGCATAATATGGATTATCTATGTGTTTAGATTACAATACAAGGGCAAATATGTGCATTACAGAGGGTGGGGACGCATCCTAGCCTAGGGAGATGCATAATTTTGGATTCATTTGGATAGTTGGGCTTGTCCTCACCTAGGACAAGGAAAATAAGGACAAGTTCAGGATAATGCAAACATGGAAGAAGCAATAGAGGATTATTTTCACTAACATATTTGTTGTTGATACTCTTTGAAGAATTCCCTCCATGAGTCGTTCAAGGAGGGGGATGTCCATGAAAAGCTTGAAGGCCTCCAGGGGTATGCCTGATGATGATGATTGAAGGCCTCCTCCGGTATTCAACGGGTGTCCTTGTTGGGGATGCGGGGTTAACATTGGTGTGTGCTTTGGGAACTCTATTCTTGTATTCAATGGGTGTCCTCGTTGGAGAACTTTGGAGTCATCCTGCACTTTGCACCCAAAACCTTGGGATCACCTGTACTGCTATCTTATGGGTAATCCTCATTCGGGGGACAGGGATGCGTCTGGCATTTGGGGTAAACCGTGGCTATACCCGCGTTCATAACTCAAGGGAGATAATTGTAGCGCAATGTTATCCTTGCGCAGGGAGATGCATTATCCGTGAAGTACTACGATTACAATCGAGCCTTAGGTCTTCGTGGTTGGGCCTCATAGTTGGACATTCCTAAAGCTAGCGGAAGATGGATTCTGGAAGGACTTCTACTGGGCCTTGGAATAAGAAGTCTAATCCCATTAGATTTCTTGTCCCAAAGAACTACGTGGGCTTGATTCCCTATAAATAGGGATACATAGGCAAATTGCAAGGGGTCGGAAGCGAGAGCCATAAAGAGCCACCACCAACCCTAAGCAATCTCAGCCCCCAATTCATCACAATCACCACACTCCGCTCACTTCTCCGGCGAAGAATCTTCATCGTAAATCTTGATTTCGGCGACGAACCTCAAACTTTATTGTTACCAAATTCCTCCGTCAACAAATTGGCGCTAGAAGGAGGGGTGTTGATCAAGATCATAATCTCAGGAGGAAGAGATGTTTCATCACGATGAAGATTCTTTAACGCAAGAATTGAAGGAAAGCCACGGAGGAGGTTGCAAACAACGGCCTCGAAGGAGATCCGTGAATAACTATTTTCGGCCAGGGGGTCGAAGCACATTTGAATGTAGTATCCGTGGACATGAGGGAAATCCATGGATAATCATTTCTAGCCATGGGGGTTGAAGTTTATAGCCATGGCCACGAAGGAGCGAAGCAGGATGCAAAATTCGGATTTGGTGGGTTAAGCGATTTGCTTACACTATTTGGGCCTTATCTCGAGTTCTGTAAGTCGGATTTGGACGATCTTACAGACTACACGAAGCTTATCGAATTCCATTTCATTCAGAGATGATATGGTGACGAGAATCCATGTTGAGCATCCCGGAAAAAGAGGAAAGCAACAGCTGTGAATTTTTACCAAAAAATCCTATTTGGTTTAGAAGATTGCAAGAAACCTATTTGGTTTAGAAGATTGGGAGAAACCTATTTGGTTTAGAAGATTGGGAAAAATCTATTTGGTATAAAAGATTGGAGAATCCTATTCTAATTAGAAGATTGTGAAATCCTATTCGATATAGAAGATTGGAGAATCCTATTCAAATTAGAAGGTTGAAGAATCCTATTCCATTTAGAAGATTGGAGAATCCTTTTCCAACAAGAAGACTGAAAAATCCAATTTGATTTAGAATATTTGAGAACACTATTCAATTTAGAGGAGTTAACCAGGGGCAAATTCGAGGACGATCAAGAGGAGAACATTCTAAGAAGAAGGAATTATTACTAGGAGCTAATCATCGCCTTTAAGACGATCCCTCAAGGTAACACTTAACTAGTTTCGCTGTATTTTATGTTACTTGTTTCTGGGACTTGTACAGGGAGAAGATTATAAAAGAGACTTGGCACGGAGGAGATCCCCATAAACTCTTAGGACGTTCCTTGATTAAGAAATTTGGGGCCTAGACGACTTCAAGAAAATTCCAGGAGAATTCACCGACTAGACACATCCGTCCCTCTAGGACGCGTCCTCAAGGTAACATTCCAAGTTCCATATTAATTGTGCTTCTTGCAATTAGAATTCTTATCTGCAAAAAATCTGGTGAGTTACTAAGCGTTGCGTTACAATCTATTAAAGCTTGCCCTCTGCATGTGAGGCATTCAGTGGATAATTGCCCTCCCAGGGCACGCCCTTAGAAGAAAAAGTCTGTGGAAGTTTTCAACAAAGATGTCTTAATGATCAGATGAGTTATAGTCACTACTTGAAGAATGGATCGACTGGAACTAATCATCTTCTTTTAATACGCGTCATTTTCTTAAGGCGCGCCCTTAAAAAAATTGACGGTGAGGTGAACTTTATTAACTACAAGAAGAATCTTAATATTGGAACTTTAGAAGAAAAGAAGCTATCAGAGTAGAGGTACCATGAATCCTAGGTATCTCCCCTTGACTGTCAAGGAGAGGCTTCAAGACATGAATGAGTTCCTCCATCTAAGAAAGTAATGTTATATCCTCCACAGTTATAAGTAAACTCTCCAAGGCTATCTCTCCTAAGGCGCACCTTCATTGAGATACCAACGTTATCTTCCTCGATATTAAAGACATGATTTAGAAAGAAACACAATGATCTTCCTAGTATGTCGAGAGTTTAGTTTTAGCGAACACGCCCTCACATCCTCGAGAATCTGAGTAAGTTTTCAGGGCGCGCCCTGACCATATCTGTCTCATATGTTAAGGATTCTTTTTTCAGTATGATTACCAAGGTCATTTGGTTGTTTTTAGCAAGAAGGAATTAGGGCATTTGCCTTAGAAATAGATGAGGAAGATAAGGCTACAAAGTAAATCTGACAGGGCGCATGCTCGAGGGTAGGTCGCCTCTCATTAGTTCTGTGGTTTTATATATTACCACATGGGTAAGATATATGGATTTTCCTAAAAAACAGAGAGATGCCCAAGATCAAGAAAACACACACGTATAAGGAAACGCTCAACTTCAAGAAAATGTCTCTAAGAGTGAGATGCCCTTTATTGGATGCCATTTCGTGAGATGCCTCGTTAAGTGATGATTCTACATGAGAGAGTTTCTACATCCCTTGAGTTTCGTTGAAGATAGAATCCTTCTAAAAATATTGATCTTTGACTTGGTTTTGTTACATGAAGATTCTGTAGAAAACCCTTGTCGAGGTAGATGCTCCTCTACAGATGACGCGCCCTCAAGGATGATTCCCCTTATCGAGGTGGATGCTCCTCTTACAGAGGACGCGCCCTTCAAGGATGAATACACTTGTCGAGGTAGAGGCTCCTCTTACAAAGGATGCGCCCTCCAAGGATGATTCTCCTTCTCGAGGTAGCTGCGCCTCTTACAGAGGAAGCTCCCTCCAAGAATGAATACCCTTTTCGAGGTAGATGCTCCTCTTATAGAGGACGTGCCCTCCAAGCATGAAATCCCATGCTGAGGTAGATGCTTCTCTTACAGAGGACGCACCCTCCAAGGATGATTTCCCTTGTCGAGATAGATGCTCCTTACAGCGGACGCCCCCTCCAAGGAGAAATCCCCTTGACAAGGTAGATGTTCCTCTTACAGAGGACGCGCCCTCCAAGGATGAAGACTCTGTCGAGAAAAGATGCTCCTCTTACATAGGACGTGTCCTCCAATGATGAAGCCCTTGTCGAGATAAGTTGTTTCTCTTATAGAGGATGCGAGATGAAAACCTTGTTGAGATAAGCCGCTCCTCTTAGAGAGGACGCGTCCTCCAAGGATGTTACCTTGTCGAGGTAGACATGCCTCTTATAGAGAAAACTCCTTCCAAGGATGAATACCTTAGTTAAGGAAGACGCGCCTCATACAAATGATGCGCACTCCAAGAATGACTATATTTTTTGAGCAAGACGTTCCTCGTAAAGAGGACGCACCCTCCAAGAAAGTTACCTTTGTCGAGGAAGACGCTCCTCGTAAAGGGGACGCACCCTTTAATGATGTTAATTATTTGAGGAAGACGCCGCCACCATATAGGGCGCGCCCTCTAAAAATAGATGATTGTAGAATATCGTAAAAGTTTTGACTTTGATTTGAATAAATGAATCACACTATTTATGAAAAAGACCAGATCAGCGGTATAGATTTATAATTTGACAAGAAGTAAGAAGTCAAATATGAAGTAGTAGTTGAAGGAATTTGTGTCATTGGTAGAAGGATCACTATGACCGACAAGGCACGTCCTTCCTGAATCAGAGGTTTAGTCAACCTCCACTAATTTCCTTTCTTTGGATTATTTTTTTCTTGAAGATCAGAGAGTTAGCATAATATTTTGGTCGCGCCTTCCCCTCAAAACACACCCTCTTATGATGAGCTTCTTAGGTGATTGCTAGTATTCTTATTATTATGCTTAGTTTATTTATGGAATTATTGATTGAGGAAGCTTCCACAGTTTTGGATGTGCACAAATGAAGACAATTATAGGATGATATACTTGAGGATAATCCCCACTATATTGTTACAAGATTACACTTTGAAGTACCAAATGTCTTGTGAGAGTTGCACTACTTTTGTATAATATCTTTTGTTTCTTACACTGAGTTAGCTCATGTAAGCTTAGAGATGTGGTGCATAAGGGGTAAGCCTCTCTCGAAAAATCAAGGTGTCAAGAAGAAAAGAGGTATTCATAGGTGAAGGCGGGAAGAAATGTGAAGAGAATTGTGAATGCGGAAAAGAATGAAAGCGCGCCGTCATGGTCAATAAGGAGGATAAGATTCCGAAGACGCGGCCTTGATTGAGAACGTGCCCTTATAGAGGAAGATGTGGAAGACACACACTCTTACGATTGGAGGATGACATAAATTTTTTCTTGGATTTAAATATTAGAATTCCAATTTTGTTTCCAACTTCATATGGAATTCGGGGGGTAGTTGTTATAGCCAAAATTTGGTATTAGATTATCTCAGGTCAAATACAGGTCAACTGGAATTGAATTGGGGCAAAAAGGATGAAGAATTAGGTTTTAGGCTGCAACGCACGAGGGGAGGACGCGCCCTAGGGGTAGGACGCGCTCAATATTGGATGAAATGAGTAATATGAATCATTTGAAGGTAAGATGAAATTGGGCGCACCCCGTAGAGTGAGGACGCGCCTCGGGGTTGAACGCGCTCTCATTAGATGAAATGCAGGATATGGATTATCTTTGTGTTTAGATTACAATACAAGAGGGAATGTGTGGATTACACAAGGTGAGGACGCGTCCTAGCCTAGGGAGATGCATACTTTTGGATTCATTTGGATAGTTGGGCTTGTCCTCACATAGGACAAGGAAAATAAGGACATGTTTAGGACAAGGCAAACACAGAAGGAGCAATGGAGGATTATTTTCACTAACATATTTGTTGTAGATACTCTTTGAATAATTCCCTCCCTGAGTCGGTCAAGGAGGGGGATGTCCGTGAAAAGTTTGAAGGCCTCTAAGGATATGCCTGATGATTGAATGCCTCCTCATGTATTCAACGGGTGTCCTCGTTGGGGATGCGGGGTTAACATTGGTGTGTGCTTTGGGAACTCAGTTCTTGTATTCAACGGGTGTACTCGTTGGAGAACTTTGGAGTCATCCTGCACTTTGCACCCAAGAGTTTGGGATCACCTGTCCTGCTATCTAGTGGGTTATCCTCATTCGGGGGACAGGGACGGGTCTGGCATTTGGGGTGAACCGTGGCTATATCTGCGTTCGTAACTCAAAGGAGATAGCTATAGCGGAATGTTATCTTTGCGCCGGGAGATGCATTATCCGTGAAGTCCTGTGATTACAAACGAGCCTTGGGCCTTCGCGGTTAGGCCTTATAGTTGGACATTCCTAAAACTAGCGGAAGATGAATTCTGGAAGGAATTCTACCTGGTCTAGGAATAAGAAGTCTAAACCCATTATATTTCTTGTTCCCCAAGAACTACGTGGGCTTGATTCCCTATATATATGGATACGTAGGCAAATTGCAAGGGGTCGGGAGCGAGATCCATAAGGAGCCACCGCCAACCCTTAGCATCTCACCCCCAATTCATCACAACCACCACACTCCGCTCACTTCTCCGGCGAAGAACCTTCATCGTAGATCTTGATTCCGACAACGAATCTCAAACTTTGTTGTTACCAAATTTTTACGTCAACACTCCATTTCAGATACAACAGCCCGAACAATATTACTTAGTTTGAATCTAAAGAATTTTAAATTACGCAATCAAGTTATATCCAAATAAATGAGGTTGAGATATATTAGAGAATATGGGAAGAGAGGTAGGATCTGACTCATGTGCATGTTATATAAAATTCGGCAGATAATCCTATGACTGTTCATATGTTTCAATCAACGTTGAAAGAACGCAACATTCTTACCGCGACCAAAGAACTCAATTGAAAGTTCGAAAGTTATAAACCAGCAGAAAATAGTAGTGAAAAAATTTGACTGAAAACTTGTGTGAAGCCAAAGCAACGGCATGTGAACATGAATAAATAACAGATATGCACACATTGTGTTACATATTGTGTGTGTATAATAATTAGATTCGAAAAGAGCGTGGGAAATGCCACGAAAAGCGGGGAGAATTGTGCATTAGCTACACCATTAGCTTCTTCTAGACTAGATGACAATATAATGGTTTGCCCGTGGGACAATCAAACAATTTCGCCGTACTAGTGCAATGTGTGAGGCATTTGGTGAGGCATTGCTAATATATTATTTTAGCTTGCATACAATATGTGAGGCATGTATGACACTAAAGTAGAAGAAAAATAAAATAATGCCTAAATTATATTTATATTTACCCATTTGGCGTTGTATTATAAATAATATATAATATATAAAATTAAAAATAAAAATAAATTTATATTAAATTATAATAAACATAATTAGGTATATTTTGTAGGTTGATGAACCTCTATTTTTGTTATCCGTCAAGACCTTAAGATATATTAACGAAAGGATCAAAATCATTAGATCCAAATATAATAAGAATACAACACCTATGTTATAAGTTCAAATCTAGCCGATTACAAAATAACAAATATTTATATTATTATTTATAAAGTTACAAATAACTTTATGAGTTTAAATTCTGTCAACTAACAATTACTTATATTAATATTTATAAAAAACATTCACTAGCCTCAAATATAAATATTTAATTATTATTTATAAATAAAATTAATGATTTAAATATCATCCATCATATACTTATTTATATACATAAGAATATATTAATATTAATAGGAACACGTATTTTAAGCTAGTACAAGTAATTTATAAATTAGAAAATAAATATAGTTTTGTGCTTAATAACTTTTATGATTTGCCAAACATGACCCTGATACAATAGGTTTCCATTGTTATATTGTATGACCTTTTAAAAATGTAGCAAGGAGAAAAATAAAGCTGTACCTCTCATGCATGCAATCAGTTCACATTTAATTACTCCAAGTAAACCCTTCCCACGCCTCTACACTATTTTTTTAAGTTGCACCCTATTTTTTAAGTTATCTTTACATTATATTCCCACAGATTCCGAATAGAGTTTGTTTTTACTTACCACCATCTTTTATTTTATATTTTTTTTCTTTTGCAACCCAGCTGACGAAGAACTGCAACATAATGTACTTGTAACTATTCTTTTCCGATTAATTATTACTCCATTAAGAATGGAGATTTAAGAAGACTAGTTTGGATTTGCAAATTGAAAAAGTGGGAAGTTTTGATAATTTCCGGAAGGGAGAAACGTTTGCAGTATAAATTCAGCTCATAAAAAAACTGAGTACAAAGTGAACTGTATATTTATTAAATATATCAGATACATTTATTTGATTAAGCTTTCATAAATTTGAACTTTCGTATTTTAGTTTGAAAATATATACAAAACTATAGCAACATAAAATAACACATATTTGCAAGTGCAGCCTGGTTGGAATTAGCTCCCGGTTTTTGCTTTTAATTTGGGTATGAATCCATATCCGGATTATTGCTTGGGTTCAGGTTTTATTATGCATTCAACCTGGGTATGGATTTATAGCCGGTCTAGATTCGGGTATGAATTCATATCCGGGCATATAAATTCATATCCCGGTATTTTATATGCTTGGAGTGATTGCATCTAAACCGGGAATTATTGCATTCCAGGATTGATCTTTGTTTGATTCACATCAGGGTTGCTTGGTTGTGTTCTGCATTAGAAATTATTCTAAGTACAGTGAGGCTGCCTCTAACCCGGATATGGATTTATAGCCGGTCTGGTTCCGGGTATGAATCCATATCCGGGTTTTTTATATGCTTGGAGTGATTGCATCTAAACCCGGAATTATTACATTCCAGGGTTGATGTTTGCTTGATTCGTAATGATTACTTAAATAATAGCTTACTGAAACATGAAAATTCTTTTTCATTAACTTGCAATGTTCTTCATACAAAAGTTCAAATCAAAGATTGGTTGCTTGCCATAGGCTACAAGTTTTTGGTTATTTTTGATTGCTTTCTCTTACTGATAGTACTTCCTGAGCCTGATTCCGTGCCAAGTGTTTGGTATCTCTGATTCATCCATGCTTTCTAGCTTGTAGGTTCCCAGCCTTAATATCTCTTTGATCTTGTAAGGCCCCTCCCACTTGGGCATTAGCTTTCCGGTATCGGTCGGATCTGAGGCTTCTGTGTCTCAAAGTACCAGGTCTCCAACTTGAAAGTTCTTGAACCTGGACTTCTTACTGAAGTGTTCCTTAGTTTTCTCCTTATATTTTTCCATCCTTACGACAGCCTGGTCTCGGACCTCATCAATTAGCACAATATTTGTTCTGAGCCCCTCCTCATTTGCTATTTCTTCGAAGTTGATTGCTCGGTGGGAAGGGAATCTGACCTCTATAAGCAACATTGTTTCTGTTCCGTAGGCTAGCTTGAAGGTTGTTTCACCTGTGCTTATCCTGGGACTGGTCCTGTAGGCCCATAACACATTGCGCAATTCTTCTGGCCACTTATTTTTACTTTCTCTAAGCCTCTTCTCAATGCCCCAGAGAAGGATCCGGTTTTTTACTTCCATTTGTCCATTGCCTTGAGGATATGCTACTGATGATTTCCTATGCTTGATGCCCCGCTCTTGTAGATAAGATTCAAACTCTGATCCAACAAACTGTGGCCCATTATCTGATAACAGGACTCTTGGGATTCCGAACCTCATCAAAATGTTATCCATGAATTTTATGCAATCCTGCTGGTTTATGGTTGTCATTTCCTTTGCTTTCACCCACTTAGTCATATAGTCGACTGAGACTAGTAGGTATCTCAGGCCCCCTCTAGCCCGGGGGAAGGGTCCTATGATATATATCCCCCAAATAGCGAAGAGGATTGGACATAGGACTGATGAGGGTAGGACTGGGCTCATTCGGGATACGTTGCTGAAAATCTGGCACTGTTTGCATTTTTTCACAAATTCGTTTGCATCTTGGTGGATTGTTGGCCAGTAGTAACCCTGCCTTATTATCTTGTGAGCCAGGGCCTTCGCAGATATATGATCTCCGTACATCCCTTCATGGACTTCCATTAGGAAATATTCTGCTTCCGTTGGGCCAACATATTTTAGGATAATTGAGGAGAAGGTCCGGCGATAGAGTATTCCTTCTTAAGGAAAAACTTTGCTGCATTAGCTTTTAATCTTTGAGCCTTCCCTTTGTCTTGTAGGAGTTCTCCCTTTTCCAGGTAGTTGATGTAAGGAGTCATCCAATTCGGGTTGTTGTTTATCTCCATGACCTCTTCAGATTCTATACTGGGCTTTTGTAATTCCTCGAAGTAGAAAGAGCAATCTAGGTCTGATGAATTATGAACTAGCTTGGACAGGTTATCGGCCTCTGAATTCTCTTCTCTGCAGATTTGTAGGACCTGACTTCGTGGTATTGAGGCAAGGTAGCTTTGGACCAGAGCCTGGTACTTGGCTAAACCTGAATCCTTTGCTATGTACTCGCCATTTGTTTGATTGACTACAATCTGGGAGTGGCTATAGATGTCAAGGTCCTGGATCCTGAGGGTCTTGGCGAGCTTCAATCCTACTGTCAGGGCTTTTTACTCTGCCTGGTCGTTTATTGTTGAATATCCGAAAAAGATCATTGTTAGGTCACACAACACTGTAAAAGGGGGTTGAATACAGTGCTATTACAATCAAATCGATCTTGAACACAAGTAATAGTAAAAAGATATATTCAATATAATAAACTTTGTTACAATGTAACTGTTCTCTCTCAGTGATGAACAAATATCACTAAGAGCTGCTAGGTTACAATGTATAATCTTCTCGATAATGATAACATATATAGTGTAAACCCGAAGTCTGTGTTTATATAGTACACAGTTACAAGATAACTTCTAATTGATATGGAATATAATTATGTCTCCTAAAATATATCAATCAGATATCTTCTACAAGTCTTCCAGTCTTCTAACTCTTTCCATACATATCTTCTTTTGTTTTAGTATCGATCTTCTATTGTAAATCAGTTTCCTTATATGAAAGTCCTCCCGCACTTAAGTTCTGATATGACCTTAAGTTCTGATATGAAGTTCTGACATCCAGTAAGTCCTGATTCCAATAAGTCCTGATTTGTCATGTTGTTAAGTTCTGAAAACTAAACACAAATCATATTAGACATGACATCTCAAATATATCCAACAATCTCCCCCAACTTGTAAATTATGCAAAATATACAAGTTAATAGATTTGATGATGTCAAAAACATTTAAGTACAAATGCAATGAGAGTTTAACTAGATAACTAACTACAACTTACAGTCCTTGTAGCTTTTACCAATCTCACTGAGTCAATCTGAATCCATAATGATTCTTCACAAAGTGTGATATCATCTTTTCATCTTTAATCCTCAGGACTTGAGAGAGTGTAGTCTTGACTTGCTTCATCTCTTCATTCTGACTTCCAATCTGGTAGATTGCAGTCCTTAAAGCAGAGATATGGTTTCTTTCTAAACCATCATTCAGTGTCATTACCCTAGGATGAGAAGAATCTTCATTATAGCACATACATTTCTCTTTCAGTATCTCTTCAAGCTTAGCAGAATTCTTCTTCATTGGAATTTCACTTCCATCATCTTCAACAATATTAGGAATGAATTCTGTAACTCTTGAACCAGAAATTCTTGCTTTATCTCTGATGGTATTCAATATGAACTTTGACCATCTCCTGGTAATATCATACTTTACCTCGAAAAGGTAATGAAAGAATTGAATGTTCTTTCAATGATTTGTTTAATACATCTGATTCTGACATTTGATATGTCGTTCCATCTTCAAGAAATAGAATCATATTTTCCTTAACATTGTGCTTGTTATGAGCATCCAGTACCACTTGAACAGAGATAACTTTATCAAGATGTTTCCGTGTAACATCTTCAAGCGGTTTGTCAGTCAATAGAAATGGATCTCTAGTAGCAACTTCAACTCCTGTTTTAATCTTAGCTTCATCAGAACCTAGCCCAGCCCTGTCTCTTGGTTCTCTAGTATTTAACCCGATAGTCATGAAAGTAGACAGCAGTTGGCTTTGCTTTGGATCTGATGGTTTAACATTTTTCCACAGAAGTTTCTTTTTATCAGCTACTTCTATTTTATCTAAATCAACTTGAGCACTATTAGAGGTTGACTTGATGACTTTATCAGAACTTGTTGTTTCAGTTATACCTTGTTGTTCTTGACTCTGAACAACTTGAGCCTTGTCAGAGGTTGTCTTTGATTATTCAGAAATCATCTTTCCTTTCAGAGTTTGAACATCTTCATCTTCAACAAGATTATCATTAGTAACTTGAACCATTTTGCACACTGGCTTTATCAGAATTTGAGGAATTTTCATCTCTAGTGGCTTGGTTGGTTCATCAACTTTTCCATTCCCTTTGTCTTTGAGATCAATCTCAGATTGTGATCTAGTCTTGGCTTTAGATGCCTCAGTTTGTGACTTGTCCTTGATCACAATACATTTTTCCTTAGGCCTTGGAGGTTTCTTTGCAACAGAAGCTTTTGGCTTTAGATTTTTCTTTTCAGCTTTAAATCTAGCTTCTTCCTCCTTGAGATTTTCTAAATCCATTCCTGGATTATGTTTCAGAAACAATCTTCTAGCAATTTCTTCATCAAGTGTCTGAATTTTGGGATCCTTGTAGTAGACAGTTGTCTGCTTTCCCTTGAGCTTCAGAGTTTGCATGAACTTTTGAGAATATTTACTTCCACCTTGTATCAGAACATCAGGCGTTGTCAGACTTTGCTCATTAGAACTTGATATCAGATTTTGAGTTTCAGTACTTGCTATTAGATTTTAAGTTTGAGCAGCTTCATAACTTGTCTTCTTTTGAGTAGAAGATTTACTTGCATCAGTACTTAGTTTTCTTGAAGAAACCTTGCTTCTCTACCCTTTACTTTGAACTTGACCTCCACCCTTGCTAGGGTTTCCCTAGTCAACAGCTTCATCATCTTTCTTCTTCAGAAATTGATCATTTGAGCATTTGGCTTAATTATCTTCTCCCCCTTTTTGGCATCATCTGATAGTAGGAATGAGAGAAGAAGTTCTACTGAAGATTGAATATCATTCAATTGAGCCTGTTGAGAAGCTTGATTTGCCAGAACCTCAGAAATTTGGGCATGTTGCTTCTCTTGAGTTTTCTCAATTGCTTCTACTTTTTCAGAAATAGGTCTGATAAACCTCTTTTTGTCAAGCTTGGTCTCCATTTCTAGCTTTTCAGCTTTTTCTAGAAGCTTATCAACCTTTTCTTGAGTTGTACAGTGTAGATCTTTAAGATTCTTGGTAGATAGAGCAGTGATCTTGAGCTGTGTCTTGACCTCAGAATTTATCACAAGCTCATCAGCTTTAACAATGTGCTCTGTCAGAATTTTAGAGCTTGGAATGAAATCAGTTTCATTCCACTTCTTGGTCCACTCTACACCTCTGTGAGTATCCTCCCAAGGAACAGGTGTAGCTTGCTCAACAAACTTCTTAACCAATGCTTCCTTTCCCAGAATGGGAGCTGGAGTATCAACAGAAACACTGTCTTCAGAACTTGAAGAAGATTCATTATGTTCTGACAGCACTACAGTGTGTGATGTAACTGGAGATTCAGCAACAACTATATCTAAATTATGAGCATCAGAATTTATCTCCAGATTTGGTGTAGATGGTGTAGATGGTATCTCAGCATCAGCTTTTAAGATAGGAGAATGAGTTGGAGATTGCTGAGTTTCTGTTGGTGGAGCTTCCAGATAAAGAATATTGGGTATATTCAGATTGTGAATATCTATTTCAGAATTTGTAGCTTGTTCTTCAGCATCATCTGTAGCTTCAATAGGAGAGACATGAGGTGTTGCCAATGTATCAGGAACAGTGTCTTAGTCTTTAGCTGTAGGTGGCAGAGATTCAATGATAATTGGCTCTTTTGAAATCAGAGATTCCAGATCTCATTCCTCAGCTTCAGTTATATCCTCAGATGTAGGCTTAGCATTATACCTCTTTGCCCTTATTTTCTTCAATCTCCTTGCCAATGAAGGAGTTGCTTTAGCAGCTGAATTTATTGATCTATTTCTCTTCAAAGTATTAGAACTTTGAGCTGCAATTTCTTTTTGAAAAGTAACATTCTCAGCTTCAACTATCACAGGTTCTGATGCATGAACCTGTGCTTCCTCTTCACTATCAGATTCAACCCTGAGAATCATTTTTCTTCTCTTTTGTGGAGGCTGAGGAACAGTCTTTGTCCTTTTTGGCCTAGAAGGTGAAGGTCTCATAGATGTGCTGATGGTTGAGGTTGAGATGTTTGTGTTGGTTTGAAATATGTCATGATGGTAGGTTGTGGTTGAGAAGTGGTTGGTTGTGTAATGGTTGGAGGTTCTGATGGAGGTTGGGATGGTTGTACATCAGGATATAGAGAAGTGTATATGGATGGGTCAGAGTTGACCAAAAACTGTTTGACAGATTCTGGAATTTGGAGGGGTCGCAAAACAGTTTTCTTATTATCAGCAGATAATAAGTCGGTAAAAGCTCTCTTAGCAAGCTTAAATGGTTCAAATAACTCACTTGCTAATTGGGGTGCATCAGGACAACTAGAACAATAAATAAGCTGACAGAATCTAACAAAATATACAGTGTTTTTATCTTCTGTCATCCTATCCCCAATAAAGCCTAAAACAGCATTTGCATAATCAAAATGAGTTTAATTTATGAGAGCATACCCGATTTGTTGACTGAGAATTGGGATTGCATCAAAACTTGAACACTTATTTGCAAAAGTCCTGGTGATGCAGTCGAAGAAGAAACTCCATTCCCTCCTTATGTGGGGTCTCTTCAACTGTCCCAGCTTCGCCAGAGTTTTCTCATAGCCCAGATTGGCCATTAGCTGTTGAAGAACTGGCTCTTCAACTGTTGAATATGTGCAATTTTCTGGCAGATGAAGTGCTTGTCGAACTGTGGCCAAAGTCACCACATGGGCATCCTCCCCTGTTGTAAATACAATACTTGGGGACCCATTGCCCCCCATCATCATACACGCCTGACCTCCAGAACTCCAGCACTTGAGTTCCTGAGAATGTGTCTGGTTGAGTCAGTGCATAACCTATCTCAGATTTAGCGAGAAAGTCCTGAACGAAATGAAGATCTGATGGGGTTACACTCTTGCTAAGAATAGCCAAGTAATTGTTGGGGATAAACTTCACTCCATTGAAAGTAATTTCTTTTGGTGCCATTTCTGTAAGAAATAAGTGAGAAAATATATTGTGCACAAGGTGTTTGATAATAGTCCTGTATGAAAAAGCTTCAAAGAATATTAGAGAGAGAGAGAATAAGAGAGATTAAGAATAGAAAAGTAGATAAAAGATTAAAATATCTTTGAACTCCCATATATATACTCTCTCCATTCAACAATCTTTTTACAAGTAAAACTGACACATGTACACCTGTCAGCCAGTAAATAGTTAAAGCAGAGTTAGTAGGCATGAGAAATAAGACATAATTAACGTGTACATGCAGTTTTTCAAGACAAACACGTTTACCACTAACCCAAATGATTATCACTGTTTTTATATCACCTAAATATATTCTGATTAAATATGACTGTTTCAATATTTACCACAAATAAGTCAAGTAAAGAATAATGCCACGTAAGCATCAGAGTTTCCATCAGGATTTAATATCAGAACTTATCTTTTATCATATTTTAATAGTCATCTGAACATGGCTTATCAACTCAAAAAGTGAATGTTTGTATCTGTGATTCTTCATACAAATACTAACTTGTTTCTTCAGAGTTTAATCATCAGAACTTCCATCAGAACTTGTACTCAGAATTTATGCAAATGACACTTAACTGTTTATCTGAAATAACTTAATCACCACAGTAATTTTCATCATTCATATGGAGTGATAGTGTGTGCATTAGAAAAATATCAAATAAAGATTATAGTCTGATAAACTTCAGTACATCTTAGAAATAAGGCATAACTAAGAAAAGTGCTTAAAATCTGTCATTAATAATGAAGTCTACTATAGGATAAATTTGCGCATGAGTCCACCTCAACTGTTTGTGCTCATTTTATGCATCTTTTGAAATTCCTTTTTACAGTGGCTTCTCAGTGTAAGTGAGTCACAACTGCTTATCAGAATTTATGCTATTATCAGAGTATTTCTCCAGTAATCAGAGAATGTGAGAAGTCACCGAGAAAAATTTATTTGCTTTTCTAATGCATATTACTTAATACCAGCAATGCACTTGGGTCTTCCCTTCCACATAGTTACTCTAGATCTCAAAGGAGTACCTGACTTTCTTTTCTTTTCTTTTCTTTTCTTTTGATAAGTGAGGCTTATCAGCATTTAGTTCATCCTTAAGATTTACTGACATCAGAATTTGATAGATAAGAAGCAAGAATCTAGTTTGTGACTTAGTAATAAGATACACAAAGTAAATTTGACTAAGCTCAAAATCAGAATTTGCTTGTGTTAATGAATTTCCACATAAACAACTAATTCAAATATGGAATTTCTAGTATTTTAAAGACTACTTAGGTCAGCATCTAGCACATGTATCCTCATTGGATTAAATAGTCACTGAACATTCAAATCACTATCAGAGTATATAGATCCACATCAGATAACAATCAGCATTTAATGTATTTTAATTTAAGCACAGATTACATGAAGATAAGACAATCTGTAAATACTGATCATAAAGTCTGATGCATGAGAACAAAAACTAAGCAGATTTAGAGAAAGATCCTGAAACCATTCCAAGGTCATTTACCAGTCTTGTAAAAGTAGCTTCACATAGTGGTTTTGTGAAGATATCTGATAGTTGTTTATCTGTTGGAACAAAATGCAATTCCACTGTACCTTCCATCACATGTTCCCTTATGAAATGGTACCTAATGCTGATGTGCTTTGTCATTGAGTGTTGAACTGGATTACCTGTCATAGTAATAGAACTTTGATTATCACAGTAAATAGGTATTTTAGAAAATTCTAACCCATAATCCAGTAACTGATTCTTCATCCAAAGAATCTGTGCACGACAGCTTCCTACAGCAATATATTCTGCTTCTGCAGTTGATGTGGAAATTGACTTATGTTTCTTGCTAAACCAAGAAACTAATCTGCCTCCAAGAAATTGGCAGCTTCCACTAGTGCTTTCCCTGTCTATTTTGCATCCTGCAAAATCTGCATCTGAGTAACCTATTAGCTTAAAATCTGATTCTCTAGGATACCACAATCCTAGATCAGCTGTACCCTTGAGGTACTTGAAAATTCTTTTCACAACTATTAGATGAGGTTTTCTTGGATCAGCCTGAAATCTTGCACAAAGACAGGTAGCATAAATGATATCAGGTCTACTAGCAGTTAAATAGAGTAAAGAGCCAATCATACCTCTGTAGTTAGTAATATCTACTGATGAACCAGTATCTTTATCTAACTAGGTTGCAGTGGCCATGGGAGTGGATGTAGTTGAACAGTCTTGCATTCCAAATTTCTTGAGTAAATACTTGGATTGACAGATTAAAGTACCTTCTTTATTTTGCTTGACTTGAAGTCCCAGAAAATAACTAAGTTCTCCCATCATACTCATTTGATATCTTGACTGCATTAGCTTTACAAACATTTCACAGAGTTTGGCATTTGTAGAACCAAATATGATATCATCAACATATATCTGTACCAAAAGTAAGTCCTTTCCATGGTTGAGGTAGAACAATGTTTTATCAATTGTGACTCTGTGAAATCCACTTTCCAGAAGGAATTGAGCTAAAGTCTCATACCATGCTCTTGGAGCTTGCTTAAGGCCATAAAGTGCTTTATCAAGCCTATAGACATGATTTAAAAAATTTGAATCTACAAAGCCTGGAGGTTGTTCAACATACACCTCTTCTTCCAATTCTCCATTGAGAAAAGCACTTTTCACATCCATTTGAAAGACTTTAAACTTTTTGTGAGCACCATAAACCAAAAAGATTCTTATGGCTTCCAATCTAGCAACCGGTGCAAATGTTTCATCATAATCAATACCCTCCTGTTGAGAGTAGCCTTTAGCAACCAGCCTTGCTTTGTTCCTTGTAATTATGCCATCATTGTCAGTTTTGTTTCTGAACACCCATTTTGTGCCAACAACTGATCTATTCTTTGGTCTTGGCACTAGGGTCCAGACTTTATTTCTTTCAAATTTATTTAACTTTTCCTGCATTGCTTGCACCCAATCAGCATCTTGAAGAGCTTCTTCCACTTTCTTTGGTTCAGTCTGAGATAGAAAAGAATGATAGAGACATTCATTTGATGTTGCATTTCTAGTTCTGACACCTGCTTCAGGATCTCCAATAATTAAGTCAGGTGTATGTGATTTGGTCCACTTCCTTGCAGATGGAAGTTGATTTCTAGAACTGGATCCTCCCCCATGATCCATGCTATCTCCATCAGCATTTTCCGATGCTCCCCCTATAGTTATGCTCTCTGAAATTTCAGAATTTGAGTTGGTTCCTTCAGGATTTGAAGAATCAGAGTTTCTAGAGTTATCAGAATTTGGCTCATCAGAACTTGATGAATCAGATCTTGAAGAGCTAGTGACAGGTTCTGATGCTTCTTGAGAGTCTTGAGTTGTGGTAGGATCTTCAGCTTGCTCCCCCTGGACATGTGCATTTTCCTTTGGAGTTGTTACCACAGTATCAATGACATCAGAACTTAACCCGTGAGAAATTACAGGATTTGGATTTAAGTCATCAGAATTTAAATCTTCATTTTCAAATCTCAGCTGATCATGATCATTGAAATCTTCAAGTCCAGTAATCTTCTTATCATCAAAAGATACATTGATAGATTCCATGACAACCCTTATTCTTAAATTGTAGACTCTAAAGGCTTTTGTGGAAAGTGGATATCCAACAAAAATTCCTTCATCAGCTTTTAGATGATGAGTCTTAAGAACAAAACACTTACATCCAAATACATGAAAGTATTTCAGATTTGGCTTCTTTTTCTTCACCATCTCATATGGTGTTTTTCCATGTTTGTTTATGAGTGTAGCATTCTGTGTAAAACAAGCAGTCTGCACAGCTTCAGCCCAAAAATAGGTTGGTAGTTTTGCTTCATCAAGCATAGTTCGTGCAGCTTCAATGAGAGTCATGTTCTTTCTTTCTACAACTCCATTTTGTTGTGGAGTTCCAGGTGCAGAAAATTCCTGTTTGATTCCTTACTCTTTGCAGAACTCTTCCATGATTAAATTCTTGAACTTAGTGCCATTATCACTTCTTATAATTTTAACAGAATCTTTGACCAACTTATCTAGCTGTCTGACATGATCAGTTAGAGTAGATGCAGTTTCATTCTTCTTGTGCAAGAAATACACCCAAGTGTACCTTGTGAACTCATCCATTATAACCATAGCATATTCTTTGCAATAGACATGACATTGACTGGACCAAATAGATCAACATGTAGTAGGTGATAAGGCTCAAGAATTGAGGATTTAGTTTTGCTCTTGAAAGAAGATTTTCTTTGTTTTGCCTTTTGACAAGAATCACAAAGGCCATCAGGAGCAAATACTGATTTTGGCAATCCTCTCACAAGATCTTTCTTTACAAGCTTATTTATGTTGTTGAAATTTAAATGAGAGAGTCTTTTATGCCAATTCCAGCTTTCTTCAATTGATGCTCTGCTTAACAGACAAATTGCAGAACCATCAGAACTTGTTAAAAGTATGGCTTCATAAATGTTACCATGCTTGTAACCTTTTAGAACCACTTTACCTTTTGAATTGCTTACTACTTCACAGTGTTCTTCAAAGAAATCCACATGATAACCTCTGTCACAGATTTGACTCACACATAGCAGATTGTGTTTAAGTCTTGAGACAAGAGCTACTGATTCAATGATGACATTCCCAAGATTGATATTGCCATATCCCAGAATTTTTCCCATATTGCCATCTCCATAAGAAACTCCTAGGCCAGCTTTCTCCACAAAGTCTGATAGCAGGGCTTTATTTCCAGTCATATATCCTGAACATCCACTGTCCAGCACTAGGATATCTTTCCTGTTGCCCTGCAATCACAAAGACCACTAATGGTTAGTTTTAAGGACCCAGACTTGCTTGGATCCTTTGGCCTTTTTAAGTTTGTTAGCATTTGCAGCGGATTCAGTTTCAGAGTTTATGCTAACATTCTATTTATTAGAACTTATATCAGACTTTGCATCAGACTTTACACTAGAAGGACTTAAAGTAACTTTCTTCAAAGAAGGTTTTATTTGATAATAATTATAGTACAAACTATGATATTCCTTACAAGTATAAATGGAATGCCATAAACTACCACAATAAAAACAAGGATTTTGAGGCTTAAACCTAATAGACTAACTCTTAACTCCTGATCTAGGAGGTAAATAGTTTATACTTTTATTTTTTCCTGCAAAAAGAAGCAAGATGGTTAGAGTTTCCACAGTTATAACATTTTTTTCTAGGAGCATTAAGAACAGGCATATAATTATTGATTTTGTTCACACCTTCCTTTTCATTCCTATTTTTCCTAGCTTCCTTTTTCACTTTTATCATCTTCATAACCTGAGCCCTCTTTTCAATTTCCACTATTTAATAAATTCTGAGTTGTTCTACCAGAGTTAGTCCAAGTTATGATAATCTCTCTTTCATTTTCTAACTCAGTTTTTTAGAGATTTATTCAATTTTAGCAATTCATCTCTAACATAAAAAGCATCATCTCTTTCTTTCTGAGTTTGATGGAATATAACTAACTCTTTTTTTAAATAATCATTCCTTTTCTTAAAAGTAAGATTTTCAGAAGTTAATCTTTCACATGTTAAAGTTTGATCTCTATAACTAATAAACATGGTTTTAAGATATAATCTCAACTCAGTAATATCATGAGTATGAAAGGCATAAGTTGTTTGAGGTACCTTCAATTCAGCAGTTTCAGGACTGTCATCAGAATTTGCCATCAGGGGATAGTTCACCTCATGTTCAAAATCTGAAGTATATGTTTAGCTTTTCTTCTTTGTGACAAGAGTCTTGCCTTTGTCACTTTTTCCTTTCTTGCAGTCAGGAGATATGTGGCCTCTTTCACCACAGTTATAGCATTTGACATTTGAGTTGTCTCCTCTGTCAGACTTTCCTCCCTTGCCATCAGATTTTCTGAACCCTTTGTTATCAGAACTTCCACTTTTCCTGGAAAACTTATTGCCCTTTCCTGAATTTCCTGTAGGCTATCTTTGTGATACCCTTTACCATAAGAGCACACAATTTCATTATCTCTTCATCAGCATCCATTTCAGGTAAACTTTCAGTTTCTGAATCATCATCATCAGAATATGATGACTCTGAATCAGACTTTATGATGAGAGCCTTTCCTTTGCCCCTTTTTGAGGCAACCATATTAGGAGATTCCTCCCCAACCTTAAGAGCAACTGTCCTTGACTTTCTTCCATACCTCATGCTCCTTTGATACATCTTAAGTTCATAAGTCTTGGGCATACCATAAATTTCATCAAGAGTAGTTTCAGTAAGGTCATAGTTGTCTCTTATGGTAGTTGACCTCAAGTCCCAATTTTCAGAAAGAGCTAAAAGGAATTTTAGATTTGAATCTTCAAGATCATATTCCTTGTCCACTAGTGATAGATCATTCAAGAGTTTGACAAACCTATCATGTAAGTCAGTTAAAGACTCATCTGTTTTTGAGTCAAAGTGCTCATATTCTTGAGTGAGTATAGTCCTCCTGTTCTTCTTTATTGCATCAGTTCCCTGGCATCTTGTCTCCAAAGCATCCCATATCTCCTTTGCAGTTTTGAAATTAATTACCCTGTTTGACATGACATTATCAATGGCACTATGCAGAAAATGCCTTACCCTTGCATCCTTGACAATAGATGAGATGTCTTCAGCTGTGTACTCACCTTTCTCCTTTGGTATGGTCATTGCTGGTTGATCAGCAACTACAACAGAGAGCTTGGTAGGCTTATGTGGTCCTTCATTAATTTTGTCAAGGTATTCTGGATCTGTAGCTTTCAGAAATATAACCATCCTCACTTTCCATATGGGATACTCAGAAGGTCTCAGTATGGGAACCCTAATAGTCTCATATCGACTATGGGTTTGAGTCTTTTGAGTTTCTTCAGTTTTGGTGGGCTTGGTTGAAGTTTGTGCTTCTTCAGACATGATTGTTTGGATCTTTACTATATGTCTGTTAACAGATAAGCTCTGATACCACTTGTTAGGTCACACAACACTGTAGAAGGGGGTTGAATACAGTGTTATTACAATCAAATCGATCTTGAACACAAGTAACAGTAAACAGATATATTCAATATAATAAACTCTGTTACAATGGAATTGTTCTCTCTCAGTGATGAACAAATATCACTAAGAGCTACTAGGTTATAATGTATAATCTTCTCGATAATGATAACACATATAGTGTAAGTTCGAAGTCTGTGTTTATATAGTACACAGTTATAAGATAACTTATAATTGATATGGAATATAATTCTGTCTCCTAAAATATATCAATCAGATATCTTCTACAAGTCTTCCAGTCTCCTAACTCTTTCCATGCATATCTTCTTTTGTTTTAATATCGATCTTCTACTGTAAATCAACTTCCTTCCTTATATGAAAGTCCTCCCGCACTTAAGTTCTGCTATGACCTTAAGTTTTGATATGAAGTTCTGACTTCCAGTAAGTCCTAATTCCAGTAAGTCCTGATTTATCCTGTTATTAAGTTCTGAAAACTAAACACAAATCATATTAGACATGACATCTCAAATATATCCAACAATCGCAGTTTGAATTTTAAAATCATTTGGGCTCTTAAGAATGAGCCCTGCTCCTGACCTTTCGTTCGTTGAAGATCCATCAACTTTGAGGGCCCAGGCTCCCGGGTTATGATCATTGCTGCTCTCTTGGTCAATGCTCATAGGCCTAGGCTCATCTTCCAGAAAGTTGTATTCTATGATGAAATCAGCGAGTGTATGAGCTTTGATAGTTGTTCTTGGAATGAAAACTCAAATTTAACCAACTTAGCTCGATTTCCCAGTTTACCAGCCTTCCTGAGACTTTTGGCTCATGTATTATCTTCCTTAAGGGTTGATTAGTCACAACCCGGATCTCCCTTCCTTGGAAGTAATGTCTGATTTTTCTGGATGATATGACTAAGGCAAAAGCAAACTTTTCTAGCCTTGGGTATCGGGTCTCCACATATTTTATTACTTGGCTTACATAGTAGACTGGTTGTTGTTTTCCATTCTCTTCCATGATCAGTGTTGCTCCAACTGCCAGGGCTCTTGCTGATAAGTAGAGGAATATGTGCTCCCCAGGTCGGGATTTGGTTAAAATTGGTGGCTGACAGAGATATCTTTTTATTTCTTCAAATGTGCTTTGGCATTCCGGTTTCCAATTGACTTTCCTCTTGTTGGTTGCTCCTTTCAACTAGCTTTGAGATGAATCTTCTAAGTGCTGCTAGTGACCCTGCTAGTTTCTGAACATCTTTCTAGGTCATAGGGGGCTTCATTTCCTGGATTGCTTTTATCTTTTCTAGGTTGGATTCAATTCCCTGGTTGCTGATCATGAATTCTAGGAATTTTGCTGCCCCCACTCCAAATGTGCATTTTTTCGGATTCAGCTTTAGTGAGTATTTCCTTAAGTTGTCAAAGCATTCTTTTAGATCTTCTATGTGACCTTGGATACTTATGGACTTTGCAGTCGTATCATCAACATAGGATTCTAGGTTTCTTCCAAGCTGGGTCTTGAAGATTTCATTCATTGCTTTCTGGTAGGTGGATCCTGCATTCGTCAATCTGAAAGGTAGCATGACATAGGCATAGACTTCCCTATGGGTGATGAATGTTGTCTTCTGGATGTCTTTCGGATTTATCTTGATCTAGTTGTACCCTGAGAAGGCATCCATGAAGCTTAGCATTACATGCCCGAATGTGGCGTCTATCAGTTGATCAATGTTTGGCAGGGGGTATTGATCCTTTGGGCATGTACTGTTCAAGTCGGATAGTCAACACACATTTTCCATTTTCCGTTTGCTTTCTTCACCATTACCACATTAGCCAACCATTCTGGGTACTTTACTTTACAAATGATCCCAGTTTTGAGTAGTTTATCAACCTCTTCATCTATTTCTTTTCGCCTTTCTGGGGCAAAATTTCTTCTCTTTTGCTTAACCGTTTCCTATCTGGGTTGACATCCAAGCTATGCATTGTTATGGATTCATAAAACCAGGCATGTCTCTCGAGCTCCAGGCAAATATATCAGCGTACCTTCGGAGCAATGATACCAGGTCTTCTTTGAAGACAGTTCCAAGTCTGGATCCTATCTTTACCTTCCTGGAAGAATTGCTATTGTCGATCAGGATTATTTTTGTTTTTACTGCAGCTTCGATCTTGGATTGATCCCGGTTCGATACCAACTGCTTGGATCCGGGATTCTGCATTTTTCTTCATGTAGATTTGACCCTAGGTTGTCGTCTTCTCTTGGTTGCTTTCCCTTACTTCATTTGTTTCAGGGTTGGTTACTTGTATAGCGGGATTGCTCTGGATGAGACCTGGGTTCACTTCACTCCCTACTATGACTTGGTTGCTTTGTTGCTCTTTCAAGCCTATCTTGGTTGCTTTTGGATCCAGGTTAGATTCTATAACTTTCACTCTCTTCTTGCGACATCCCTTGAGTAGGGGCGATGTTTCTTAATGCTTTGCTACTTTCGAAGGACTATGGCCTTCCTTTTATTATCTTGGTGAGTTTCGGCCATGACTAGGGCATGTCTATAACATCTTTCAGCGATCTTATAGTCTCCTTTAACTTCTCCTATCCTCATTGGAGTCGGGAATTTGATTTTCAGGTGTGATATAAAGGTGATTGCTTGTATCCTGGTTAAAGCTGAGCGACCCATTATCCCGTTGTAGGATGAAGGAGTGTTGATCACATAAAATTTTATCACATGGGTGACTTGGTTTAGAACTGATCCGAATATTACTGGCAGATATAAGGTTCCCTGGATCGAGACCAAGTTATTCATGAACCCATAGAGGGGATCCTCCCGGCATTCATTTGACCGCACACTCCCTAGCTTCATACGATCCACGGTATGTTTCAATAGGATGTTAACCGAGGAGCCGTTATCTATCAGCATGTTCCTCACTTCATTGTCAAAGATATCAAGTGTTACTACCAGGGATTCATTGTGATTGGGATTGACTCCTTCGTAATCCTTACTACTGAAAGAAATTATCATCTCCGGGAAGGATTTGATAGAGAATACCTTATCTCCTGTGTCCGGGCTCCGAGGAGGCGAGTGGGAGCCTCCTGGGACCACATTCACTATATTATTGCCTTTTCTTGATCTTTCTTCTTTCTGATTTGTATCCCGCGAGATGTACTGATTTAGGTTACCTTTCTTGACTTGTTCCTCGATGAAGTATTTGAGAGATAGACAATTCTCTGTTTTTTGGCCATGCGTTTCATGATAGTCAAATTGTCTATTGTAAGGCCGGCTTTCCGGGGGAGTCTACATAGGCTTCGGGGGGGTAGTATAATGGCTTACCTTTGATCTCTTTCAGTATTTCCTCCTTGGTTCAGTGGGGTCCAATATGGCTCCTGCCTAGGTTCTCTGGCTTGCCTAGTTGGCCCTGGGTCACTTTTAGATTCTGTCTTAGGACCCAGACTCTGAAATATTGGAGTGTTCTGCACCACATTGGTCTGTTGGGTTTATTGGTTTTGCTTGAACCTTTTGTCCTGATGGTAACCCCATTTCGGTCGGTCATCAGAGTTCTTACTCCTGGATCCCCCGTTCCGGGTCATCCTCATAGCCTGGAGCACATCTGTTTCTTTGATGAATCTGGCTGCCATAGAGTAGGTAGCAACTATGTTTGGTGGTTCTTTGTTGATTGGCTCTACGATATACCTTTCATTGTGTTCCGGATCCAGGTTCCTTCAAAATATGCTTGGTGCTCCCGCTCATCTAAGTTTGAGATCTTATTAATGGCTTCTTGAAAATGCCTCAAGTAGGCAGAGAGAGTTTTGTTGTCACACTGGCGTATAGTTTTTAAATGGCACGTGTGCAGCTCATGTGTCTTGTTTTCTCGGAACCTTCTGAGGAAGGCCCGTCAGAAATCTTTCCAGTTGTGGATGCTTCGGGAGGGGATCCTACTAAACCACATCTGTGCCCCCCCTTGAGAGTCGAGGCGAAGAACCTGGACTTTGTTAAGTCGTTGTAGTAGTATATTTGTGCAATTTGCTCGAAATAATTCAAGTGTTCTTCTGGATACCCAATCCATCAAAAGAATCAAAATTGTAATGCTTGAGGTTTTTCTACCGGGGAATGGCCTCTAAAGAATAGCTGAATGGTGTTAGAGTTTCTCCAATTTCCATTCCAGAGTCCTTCTCCATTTTACTTTGAAGTTCGTAGATCATATTTTTCAGGTCCTTCTGCCCCTCCTCATCATCATCATCAGAAATAACGTCGGCGGTGGGGTCCCTCCTGGTCCTCTTACCCTTGGCCTTTTCTAGTAGCCTCTTCTCTTCTAGCTGCATTCTTTTTTGAATCTTTAGCTCAAGCTTTATCTCTTCTTCCCTTCTTATTGGTTCCCTCATCTCTTCCAACCTCTTTTTCCTCAGTGCTTCTGTCTCTTTCTTACTTTATTCTTTCTGATTTTTCTTCCCTTTGCTCCGATTCGGTCAAAGGCAGATCTCTAGATTGCTGAGAGTCCCCAGACTCTTCTTGGTTATCTTCTTGTTCATTAACTATCTAAGCCCCGGCTTGCTCATCTCTGTAGAGCCTGATTGCTTCAGCCAATTCATTGCTTGTTAGGTTGGCCATATGCTCCTCGGCCACTGAAACATTGGTGTACTTGTATTAATTGAGCTCAATTAGGTTCCTTGCATCCCGGGGTGTTATTACCCTGTCCATGACCGGGGTATGTTGTGTCAATGGTTGCTCCAAGAGGGTCTCTTGATCTCTCACATGGTCTTGTGCCTGAGAATGGTCCTAGGTCCTGGTCCTGGACCTGGGTACTTGCGGAAGGTCTCCCAACCATACTTTTTCCTGCTCTTGCCATTATCTCAAGTGTACAAACAACAACTGACCAAGATTTAAAACTAAAAATGTAGATCTAAGGTTGCTTTTTGAAGATAACAAAAAAAATTCCAGAATAACAAAATTTTGAACTAGTATAGCGAGGTCTAAAGCACAAAGACAATATGCAAGGTAGAGTAGATCGGGGTTTGAGGATAACGAAAACTATCTATAGCACACACAAGCATGGCTTAAACAAACAACATTCATAGTTATGATAGAGGTGGTTGCTTGGTTTCTTACAGGTTAAAGGAATGGACTCTATCAAGAGCTTGCTGATGAAGGTGAATTCATGGGCACCGAGACCAAGGATGGAGAGCCCCCTCCTTTTAGCGCCAAATGATAACTCCGGTGAGCGAGGCGGCTCCTTCCGATGCCGTGCTTGGACCTTCTTGCGATGAGTGGGGTATAGCTGTTGTGGGGTGCCTACAAAACAACACCGGGGGGTTTGAGCTCCTCGGCGCCTCCGGTGTGAGAGTAAGAGCTTGATTGAGGGATATGAAGATAGATAGGACAACAGGTGGCTGTGTGTGTATATGCTCGTATGTAAGAGAGTGTATGTGTAAAAATGTGTCTAACCCCTAAACCATTTCCCTTTGGGGTATTTATAGCCCAAAAGTAGGATTTAGGGGTTGGTACCTTTAGATCAGGGTCGTTCGTTGTGGAAGGCGGAGTACGCCTGGCTTGGGTAGAATACATACATGTGTCTAGGCAAGGACCACCTTTAGGATGATCCTGGTCCTGGGTTGGCCCTGGCCCGGGTCTCTCCACTTGACTGCTTTAGATGAGGGGGGTGTTGGTCCATCGACTGAGCCTGCGTCGCCCTAGATCTGGGTTGGGTCCTAACCAGGTTGCTTTACCCTATCAGTTATATTTTTTTCTGAAACAAAATAAAAATATAAATTACAAATTACATGAATTAATATTTTGATACATGAATATAAATATTAGCACTTTAAGACAATACGATAGAAATCAGTAATCGGTAAAGATCGATTAAGGTACCAATTTAGAACTAATCCTAGATTAATCGCAAAGATTAATCGGAGGAAAAATTAGATGCATTTTAATATTTTAAATTACATTTTATTTTAATACCTTATTTTATTAGTAATTTATAAGTTAATATATATTTATATTTATGATAACATTAAAAGGAGTTCAAAATCAAGAATATTGTAATATGTAAATTACTAAGACTAGATTTATCCCCATGCAATGCATGTGAAATTTATTCAATTATTTATAATTTTGTAATATTGAAATAATTTTTTATAAAAATTTATTCGTAAAATTGAGAAATTATATTTATACACGATTTTTTAATATTAAACTTTTGTTGTTTTTATTGTTATATACATATATTTCATGAAATTTCATATTTTTCTAAATTTAAAATTTTTAACATATATATACACACACACACTATTTGAACTGCTCTAAATATATTATATTATATGTAAATATTTTTTATTTTTAAAAAAATTGTAAAATAATATTTTTAAATTCCATTCACAATTTTTTTAATTTATCTCTGAATTAAGAACATTTTTAATTTTCTTAATACAATTATAAAGAGTAATTAGCCAGTTATAGTCTTAAAAGTATATTTAGAAATAGAATTCAGTCTCGTTCATTTTTGCAAAGTGATTCTCAAATTAAGATTATTTTTTAACTTTATTTGAAGAAAATAAAAAAATAACAACTAATAATATGTAAGTCATATGTCATAGCCTATTTGTATATTCGAGGATTCAACTCAACTCAAATAAGAATGTAATAAGTAAATAGTGGATCTACCGTCAAAAGAGATCTCACAGAGTAATATCTGTCAAAGGATTCGGAAACAAGGTTCATCTACAGACTTGAGGAATTAATTCACTGGAAGAAGTTCAAGAAATTGATCATGCCTCAGTGATATAAATCAAGAGTGTGGATTTAATCAAGTGACAGAGATCTCGTCAGAGTATCATTAATTACAAGGATTTAATCTGAAGAAAATCAAAGTATCAAAGTCAAGACATGAAGAAACGTCACGGAAGTTAGTCACTCATGAACCAGACAGTACATCGAGTGTCAACGTTGAAGTGATGGAATTGATTCATAATTCTCAGTGATTTTCAGAAGATATTCAGAAGATTGGTTGCTGCTCAGGGTTAGTATTAATTCTCTATTAATTAATTAAGTCATATAATTTAATTAAGAGAATAAATTATATCTGCAAAGATTAATTTATTTGATTAATTAAATTAATTGATTAATTAATTCAGAATTAATATTAAGGATTTTCAGAATTTAAATTGGATTAAAATCTGCATTAAATCAGCAAGACAATTGAAAATGAACTAGCATGACAATCAGGATTGTCATACCGATTGTCATGCCAGGCCATTTTCAATAGTCTCACCGAAAGTTACACTGGGAGGAGATTGTCTTGCTAGTTCATTCTGATAGTCTTGCTAGTTTATTTGATTGTCATACTGAAAGTCTTGCTAGCTGTTGAGATCGTCTTGCTAGTTCAAAGGATAGTCTCACCGAAAGTCCTACCAGCTATGGGATTGTCATTCCAGTTCATTCCATTCTGTTGATTGATTAAAAAGACAGAAGCAGCCATTCAAGAAAAAAACAATTGAACAGAAAAGAAGTCAAGAACATACAGAGAGAAAAAGCAGCCAAATATTTTATCTTATCTGCTAATTCAAGATCACAATTTCTAGTTTGTAATGTTAAATCCAATCAACTAGAAATCATTCTCTTGTTCTTGTGTAACAATCTAGCGGATCAAAATCCCTAGAACTTAATCTCAAATTGCGTTTAGCATTTGAATCTTTTTATTACAAAAATAGAAAAAGTTCATGTCGAATTTATTCTAGATTTGTGATAATTAATTTGAGATTAATTCCTTGTAATCGATACAGTTGTTGTAACACCTTTCAAGTTTAATAATATTTTTATTTAACTTGAATTTTGTTTCATATTTTTTATTCCGTATTTAATTCGATTATTCGGTACTGTTTGTATTCAACCCCCCCTTCTACAAACACATTGGGACCTAACAATTGGTATCAGAGCCTTCTGATTAACGAACAAATCAAGATCCTAGACTTTTGTGATTTTTCAACTCCTTGAATTTTTATTCATTCAAAAATTCATAATGACTTCACAAAAAGTTGGAACCGTTAAAATTCCACAATTTGATAAAGAGAATTATATTATGTGGAAGAAGAAGATGCTCTTATTTTTACAAGTGGCAAATCCCAAATATTCAAACTTGTTACAGAAGGGGATAAGAACTCCGATGGTTATTGAACCGGAGGTGATAGTAGATGATGTTGTGATCACCAAAGCCAGAACCTATCCTAAAGATCCTGAGGATTTTTCTCCTGCTGAAAAAGATGAAGCCTCCTTGGATGCCAGCCTTCAATTAATATTAATTGATTCCCTTGATCCCTTGATGAACAGACATGTGATGAACTGTAAAAATTCCAAACACATGTGGGAAACTATTGAGGTGATTAATGAAGGCACAGAGGAAGTTAGGGAGAACAAGTTGGAGATCCTAACCTCTGAGTATGAATATTTTAAATCAAATCCAGGAGAAGGAATTACTGAAGTGTTTGAGAGGTACAATGCGTTGATCAACAACCTGGACATAAATGTGAAATACTATTCAATCAGGGAAGTCAACAAAAAGTTTCTTTTAACACTGCCAACTCATCTTGAACATAGAATCACTGCCATTAGAGAAGCTAGAGATCTGAGTGAGATTTCTTTGGATAGACTCTATGGTGTGTTGAAAACCTATGAGTTGGAGCAGATTCAGCAAAAGGAAGTCTACGTGAAAGATAGAATGGTCAGCACATCTACTGCACTTGTAGCTGAAGGTCAACAACAACAGCAATCTCAACAATTGGAGAGAATGGTACAGTGTTCCAAGGCTGAGGAAAATATGTTAGTAGCAGAATATGATCCTCCTACTACAAATCAATCAAGTGATGATTTTTATTCCTTGGAAGAGCTGGAGCAATTGGAAGACGAGTCAATGGCCCAAATTGTCAAGAGATTCTCCCATGTCAGATTCAAGAGGAATCCCAAGCTTAAGTACAAGTCCAACTACAACAAATTCCAAAAAGGTGGATCTTCATCCTCTAACACCAGCAGTGGTGGATACAAAACAGGGATGGTTGATTGGAGCACCATTAGATGCTATAACTGCAATGAGTTGGGACACTTTGCCACAGAATGTAGGAAGCCAAAGCAAGTAAGAAAGAACTCTGAAAGGGCTTATCTGGCAAAGGGAAGAAGCTGGGATGATACTGACAGTGAAGATGAAGATGAAGGAAATCTTGCTCTTATGGCTATTGATGGAAAAGCTTCATCGTCAAGAATAGAGGTAAAACTTTCTGATGCTGAAATGGTTTATCATCTAAGAGGTAACTTAGATTGTGCACGTCGTGATAATGAACTGTTAAGTTTACAGATCACAGACCTTGAGAAAGAGGTCAATGAATTAAGACTTGTGCACATTAATCAAGACAAATTAAAAGAACAAGTATCTTTTCTAGAGAATAGAGTTGACTGTTATAGAAAACTCGAAACTATTCTCAAAGACAAGATCACCGGTCTTGAGACTAAGGTTAGAGCCTACTTCAATTCTTGTTCGAAGGCTAAAGAGTTCTACAGTAAGCAATCTGTTAATCAAACATCTGGAATAGGTTATGATTACAATGTTGCTATTGGAGAATTAGGCATAAACTCCCCTCCTCGTGTCTGTGCTAAAGGGAGGGAAGTACCACATGTGCTTAAGGGTGTTGATGAACCCCTCTATAAACGATCAATTGCTGAACCATTTGATGCGACCTCTTCTGTTATTCAAGAAGAAATACGTGCTGAAGATCTTGCTAATGAGAAGGTTGTTTCCAAGTCAAGTGTGTCGAAAGTTCTAGTCAAAGTTGTGAAAGCAACTGAGACTAACTCAGACACACATGAGTTGGATAACAAAAATGCCATATCTACCATGCATAAATTGCCTGCTGTTAATCACTCTCATAAAGCATGTGGTGTTTCTAATTGTATGTCTTGTGCTTTTAATATGATGTATGCTTATTTTAATGGTAAGCATGTTTCTAATGATAAGACTACTCCTCGTCAGCATGTGAATAACAAGAAGCATGATAGGTCTAAGACTGCCAGTCCTTCTAAGGCTAGAAAGGAGACATTTGTGCCTAAGCTTAAACAGACATTTGTTAAGGCTGTTTACAAGGTCAAATGTTCAGTCATTGAGAAAGTTGAGATAATTAAAATAAAAAATGTTGTTTTGCCTGACAAAGGACAATTCTACAAGTATGCCGGGCCCAACCAAGTTTGGGTTCCGAAGAAGGTCTAATCCATTTGTAGTGCAGGGCATTAAACAGGTATAACCGGTAGTGTGGATTCTTGACAGTGGATCATCAAGACATATGACCGGAGATAGAGCCCTGCTATCAAATGTGGTTGAGAAAGCTGGCCCCATGGTTACCTTTGGAGATAACAGCAAAGGTTTATCCGAGGGATATGGCTGTTTACAAGCTGGGAATGTTATCATTGAAAATTTTGTATAGTGTGCTAGGTTATTATCAGGAAGCATCATCTAACATATAGCACCAGTGACGAGACTTGAGAATATTACGACATATCAGGCACCTGCTGCATATTACACTTGGAATTAGACTCTAGTAAGATGTGTACAAGTGTACTCCTGGTTGGTGAGTCAAAAGAGGAAGTCAATGCACCACAGTTCATGGACTTTGCAGCTGCAGATCTATTGGACTATGCAATCTCTTCTTCACAATCTCACTTCAGGTTGGTATGAACTAGTGTACTACTCAAGCAATCGTCAAGAACATGGTATGGCACTCTAACTAAAGTTATTGTTTAATATGAACTAGTAGAGTCGTCATATTTTTAACTCTCTTATCATTAGGCACAATCATATTGTTTTATATGTGCAGTGATATATTAATTATGCAACATAACAGTTGGTATATAAAGTACCTGACAAGTATCGGTCAATGATATTTTGTTAACATTATGTTACAGATATTTGTGAGCTTTTGACATGAATGAGAATTACTTAGACTTTACCCTAAGTGATCAATGTTTTATCAAAAACTCATTCATATTGAAAAACAAAATCAAACTTCTTTCTACATTAGTGATTTCTTATTTCATGAAAAATCTTTTGAAATCACTGTTGTACATCATTTTCTCTATAGTGCCATATATTCTGTGATACAGGTTCAGTCTCTAATGACTTTCTTTCATTGACAGTCATGAGATTGAAAACCCACAACATCTATCCCAGACTGTAAAGACAAACACAAAAACAGAACCAACCAACATTCTCTTACAACTAAATGTAGTATGAATGAGCGTGAGGGAGATAGTGCCTTAGTGCACCACATAAGGAAGGTTCTGTAGTTAACCCAGTAGCTCTGTCTCCTACAAAGATGAGTAGTATTTAAACCGAGACAACTGCTAGCCCCCATACATCTTCTCAAAAAGATGTAATGACTGAAAAGGCACAAAAACAGTTACTAGATTCATTCTCTCAACAGAGTGCGTCTATTGAATTTTGCCTGTCGGCCAAGGCATCCGATGTAGTGTCACCACTTCAAATATAAATAATTATTGATGCACAAGGAGAGGTTACACACACCAAGGATGAGTTGACGGAAACAAGAGTTTCGACCATTTTAAGGTCAGATTCGATTGTTTAAGGTTCGTTAATGGACCAATTGCCTTTACAGGTGGTATCAGTGGTCAGTGTCTACCTCCCCAGGCTTAAATCCCCTGGATGCATCTACGAATAGTGGATCTGACATAGGTGCAGATCGGCAACTTGTTGACAATGATTCAGATATTACCTGATGAGTCACAAGGAAATGTCTTCACAGACATTAGAAGGGAACTTTGATCTTTATGCTAAATTCGTTGGATCATTGTTTACCTTCCCAGAATTCAAATCTGGAACCCTAAAAGGGAAACTAGCAACTTGTAGATTATAACTCAGATTCATCTGACGAGTTTAACAAGGATGGGGATTTGCGAACTCCCATTGCACCACCTATGACCTCCTTAAGGATGGCTAAGGTGATTTTCCTTGCAGGTACAGCTGGATTATGGAGCTATGAGAGAAGAGTGATACACTTGTGAGAATGAGTGTAAACACAAGTGGAGAGAAGAGTGAAACACATGTGAGGTACACTAAACAGAATCACACACTCACAGTGAGGAAGAAAGAAAAACTTCTTGTTATTTCTTTTCCAACCAAGTGAAATATGAGAACTCCTTCAGACGACGGCATACATTCCTTCTTTAAGGGGGAGATAAAAGCTTAAGTAATAGTTTGGAGGATTCCTCAACTAAGGGGGAGAAATAGCAGGGAGGAAGAAAAAGATCATATGTACACTACACCACACCATTGTTGTTTGTAACTACGGATCCTATTGTACGGGAAAGGTGGTAAACACAAGGTGATTTTCTAGTAAGGGAATAAGCTGTTTTCAAAAGGGGAGTACCATTGGTTTTTATCTGCGGATCTATTGTACGGGAGAGGTGGTAAACAGAGGTGATCTTCTTTAATCAGTTGATTCTTATAGGGGGAGAAGCAAGAGAGATATGGGCTTCTCAACAGGAAATGTGGTTGTACAAATGAAGATGGAACTACTTGAAGATATGTTTAGTCTAGAGGAACATCTACTTGGAATCTGGAAAATGTTAAATCTAGTCCAGAACTTTTCTACTATTTACTTTGCATTTCTTTTTATATCTTTTTCTTATTTGTTAGTTGAGTTATCCTCTAGGTATTTGTGTGTTATTGTCTGACAAACAAATAGGGGGAGATTGTAAGTCATATGTCATAGCCTATTTGTATATTCGAGGATTCAACTCAACTCAAATAAGAAAGTAATAAGTAAATAGTGGATCTACCGTCAAAAGAGATCTCACAGAGTAATATCTGTCAAAGGATTCAGAAACAAGGTTCATCTACAGACTTGAGGAATTAATTCACTGGAAGAAGTTCAAGAAATTGATCATGCCTCAGTGATATAAATCAAGAGTGTGGATTTAATCAAGTGACAGAGATCTCGTCAGAGTATCATTAATTACAAGGATTTAATCTGAAGAAAATCAAAGTATCAAAGTCAAGACATGAAGAAACGTCACGGAAGTTAGTCACTCATGAACCAGACAGTACATCGAGTGTCAACGTTGAAGTGATGGAATTGATTCATAATTCTCAGTGATTTTCAGAAGATATTCAGAAGATTGTTTGCTGCTCAGGGTTAGTATTAATTCTCTATTAATTAATTAAGTCATATAATTTAATTAAGAGAATAAATTATATCTGCAAAGATTAATTTATTTGATTAATTAAATTAATTGATTAATTAATTCAGAATTAATATTAAGGATTTTCAGAATTTAAATTGGATTAAAATCTGCATTAAATCAGCAAGACAATTGAAAATGAACTAGCATGACAATCAGGATTGTCATACCGATTGTCATGCCAGGCCATTTTCAATAGTCTCACCGAAAGTTACACTGGGAGGAGATGTCTTGCTAGTTCATTCTGATAGTCTTGCTAGTTCATTTGATTATCATACCGAAAGTCTTGCTAGCTGTTGAGATTGTCTTGCTAGTTCAAAGGATAGTCTCACCGAAAGTCCTACCAGCTATGGGATTGTCATTCCAGTTCATTCCATTCTGTTGATTGATTAAAAAGACAGAAGCAGCCATTCAAGAAAAAAACAATTGAACAGAAAAGAAGTCAAGAACATACAGAGAGAAAAAGCAGCCAAATATTTCATCTTATCTGCTAATTCAAGATCACAATTTCTAGTTTGTAATGTTAAATCCAATCAACTAGAAATCATTGTATTGTTCTTGTGTAACAGTCTAGCGGATCAAAATCCCTAGAACTTAATCTCAAATTGCGTTTAGCATTTGAATCTTTTTATTACAAAAATAGAAAAAGTTCATGTCGAATTTATTCTAGATTTGTGATAATTAATTTGAGATTAATTCCTTGTAATCGATACAGTTGTTGTAACACTTTTCAAGTTTAATAATATTTTTATTTAACTTGAATTTTGTTTCACATTTTTTATTCCGCATTTAATTCGATTATTCGGTACTGTTTGTATTCAACCCACCTTCTACAAACACATTGGGACCTAACATAATACATTCAAAAAGATTTAAAATTATTATTACTTTTTTCATATTAGTTTTAGCATGCTTCCCATTTTTGATTTTTTTTTCCTCAAGTAAATTACTATTTTACCCATAACAACCAAGCCATATTATTAAAACTGTTTTACTCTAATTATATATAGGATATAATTTAATATAATAATATGGATACAAACCATACAAAATAAAGATTTTTTTTTGTTTTATTTTAAAAGAGGGCAAAAAGGGATATAGCACCTCTAAAAAAATATGTGATGCAGGAAAACAGAAAATGGAATGAAGAATGTGCCATCACATTCTGCTTATTGACATTTAAGCGATAATTATGTCATTTCATACTTGTTGCCATACAGTCAAGCAAATTCATATATGCTGAAAACCCATCTAAGTTGAAGTTTAAGTGTACCCAAGCATCCAGTATATATCTTTCAGATTTCTCATTTTATGTATCTTTACTGCCAGACTCCTCTTTCAGATTGGCTTGCTCCCCCCCGAATCTGACTACAATTAACATTGTATAAGAGTCAATGAATTACTGATTAAAATATTCTCAATAATTCAGGTTATACAGGTCTACTTGCGGTTGCGATGTGTGGTTGGCCTACATTACAATTACCTGCTCTGTAACTGATAAGTAATTAGTTTAATCTCTCAAGTCTCAACTAGAACCATCACCCCCGTTCGTTTTCTTCAGCAGGACTTTCGTAATCCTTTTTACGAATTATTTTCATTAGTAATTTTTTGTCACGTTAATAAAGAAAGTTAATGTTTTGCGCGGAATAGATACACTTAAAGCATGGCGTCTAAAGATAATAGCTAAAAAAGTTATGCCGGCTTGATAAATCTTAAAATAGGTAGTTTATAACTTAAAATAAATAAGGAACTTATAAATGATAAGTACATGAATACTTATAAATTAAATAAATGTTTGGTTAAATTTCATGATTTTTTTAACTCAATTGAGTTAAAATAAATAAATTTTAAATATAATTATCTTAATTCGTAAATTAAATTAGAAATATATGTAAAAACGTAAATTTTATAACAAAAGTTAATAAAAAGCGAAAAATCAAAATAAGTTGAGAAAAAGTACGTTGTTGCTAACATTCAATTTATAAGTTTATAAGTTATAAAATTTAACTTATATGTTGGGTTGACAAACACTAGTCGATAGATATTTACTGGCTTATAAGAGAATAAGTAACTTATCTATGTGTTGCCAAACATGCTAACAATTTCTTTATTAGGATTTTTTTTAAATGTAAAAAAAAATATTAATATAGCCAAAATGTTGAATACAATTAAGATCAAAATAACAACAAACTAGATCAAAATAACCACAAAACATAACACACATATGAGATCCAAATGACACCAGACAGTTCCTTTCTTGTATCTATTTTTTTTAAAAAAATAATAACTTTTCCTGTCATATGAAGACATAACCCAGATACCATCTTCCAGTACATCCTCGGCAACTTCCACAACAATGCCACATTAACCACAGCTGCACTCAAATCCTCTTCAAAAACAGCCATGAAACAATTAAAAGTTATTAAGATGAGCTCTGAAAAATCTCCCTTGAAGCACCAAACATTAATTTTGTTACAAAATTTGTGTGTAACTATCAACGCCACGTATGCAGCCTCAATAAATAATATAAAATCTCACTTATTAATCTTAATAGAAAATATTAAACCGGTTCATTTAGTCTTCATTCTTGGACTATATCATTTCTTTGGTGTATAAATCCAAATTGTTAACATCGATTAAGATTTGAAATTGATATAACATTTTACGTTACAAATGAGTATACGTAAAAGTCGTTAGTTTTCATAAAAAACCGATATTTTAAAAGACCGTTTTCTGCGAGACATCAAGGGATACAAGAATTATATAACGATCATGAGAATTATAAGAATTAGAATTTCATAAATGTAACTAAGTTCAAGTACAAGAAATAGTAAGGAATTTAGATAAAAGGATTTATGACATGAAACGTTTTCGAGAAACAATCGAACTTGCGAAATGAAAATAAGTATTATTCGTTTGTTAAAAAGTTAGCAAGTAATAAATTCATGCACACCATGCAACTAGCACCTTGGAGGTTAACCAATTGCATTAAGAAGCCAAATAGGAAGTACAAAATCTAAAATATACTAGTTAGTAGAATAATATATAGAATAGTGAGTGAATAGTGAAAAGTATGGGTTATAACTTGTAAAGTCACACAAGCAAGGCTTACAAAATAAGCTAAGGATCTGATCATATATCCATATACCAACACATATACACATTCAGTTTATTACACAAATAATTTACAAAGAAAGAAAAACTTCTTCCCTTTACATTTCTTCCATTTAGCCATTCAAGAACATCAATGAAAGAAAAATTTGAATCCCATGTTCTAATAATTCATAAATCACCAAATTATAACCATAGATCCTCCATATCATATATAAGGTACGTACCAAAGTTCAAGGCCATCCATTGAATTTTCAATTTATGAAAAATGTTTGAAGATGAGGGTTAATAGTAACTCTGAAAATTTCTAACTAGTTTCTTGATTTCTTTTGCTAGCTTAAGAAGGATAAGCATAGTTCAAGGCTCCCTTAAGGCTTAAAAGCTCTTGTTAGTATGTTTAAGGATTTAAGAAAGGTATAAACTTCCTCCAGCCTTTGTATTTCTCTGAGATTTAAGCATTGTTATAAGATGTGTTTAAGTATGACATGATTATTGGAAAATGGAGTTTGAATTGTTAAATCTTGATGTTTAATTATTATGAGTTGATGTTGATGTTGTTTTTATATATTTGACAAATTACCTTGGAAGAAATTTAGTGAATTTGATGATTGGGTTGTTGTTAAATGGATTTAACATAGTTAAAATCGGGAATCGTTACTCGTATAGGCGTCATAATGTCCAATAGAATTTAGAACGGTTTTAAACGAGAAATACGAACTGTAATTTTAATATTTTTGAATACCACTGGACATTGATGTAATTTTCTTGGTTTCTAGTTTGTAACCATATAAAGATCGTGCCGAGACGATTTACAGTTTAGGAGAAAAGTTCGTTTTAGTGAACATAATCGAGAAAACCCAACTGCTACCTAGTGCTGACTTTGAGAGTTTATTTGAGGCTCCTAAACATTGTTTAAAATTATGAAACTTGGTCATTATCTGAATTATATAGTGAAGGAGACTTCTTTAAAATTGGAATTAAATATGTTAATGTTTCTATTTTATAAAAATTTCGGAGCGAAGGTCGCGCAAAGTGAGAGCACCACAACAACTATAGCATAGCCACTTCCTGGTACTGCTACTTCGGGATTTCACCACTCTGACCAGAAAACCATTTTCAAGTATTTTTTCTGAATTGTGTCTAGATCGTGCACGCGAAAACGGTGCGTCGATTGAGTTAAGGTTTGAGAAAAATCAATATTTTAGTGATAGCGGTTTGAACAGTAAAACTCCGTAGTTGACCGAACTTTTAAAATATTACACATATTTAAATTTAAGTTTTCAAAATGAAACTTTTATGATAAATATTAAAAGTACTTAAAAATCTATTGAGGTGATTTTGCCTTTAAATATTATTTTTTGATTTATTAAAAATGTTAGAGTACGAGTCGCGGAATAGTAACATTCGGTAAAGCCAACTCCAAGAGACCAGTTTGAACGTCCATCACAACCAAGGGTTGATAGTTATTCCAAGTCGGCCGAATAACGAAAATTGTAAAGTATTGTAATTATTAAAAAATAAGCCATTGATGGGATTAAGAATATTCATTAAGATTATGATATTATTGATTAGAAAACCCGGAACGAGAGTAAGTCGGAGAACATATATTGGACTCCAGGCAAGTTTTCAAACCCTATCTTTTAAAACTGATGTGTTGTGTTATTTTCAAATAATTTTGATATATACATGCTATTTTATTACGATGCTTTATGAATTATGATATATAATATCATACGATATGTTGTAGTTGTTGTATAAGTATATTTTCAGATTTTAATTGATAACGCTAGAGATCAGCGTTGTATATATGAGATGTATATTTAGACCGAGAGTTGGTCAATATAAGTTAATGAAAACCCGGAAGTATTTCAGAGGTGTTTGGATTTATAAAGTCCGTAATTAGTCGTTATTTAAGTGAATACCCTGAGGGACTCGATACCCTTACGATTATTTATTACCTGGAACTTTAATTAAACGATTTCCAAAGATCGTATTCACTCAACTTATAAGTATTTAATCGATGAATATTATTTTGAATATTTGTTTAGACGAGAGTATATTTATAGACAATTATTTATTCATCTAACTTCAAACTTTTATTATTTATTCAAATTTATAATATTTTATTTAAACATAAATCAGTTGAGAATTACTATTTCAAATATTCATTTGAAAATTAGATTATTCGAGGTTTAATTATTTAATGATTATTAATTAATTATTAAATATTTATTTAATGATTTGAGATGATTTAAAAATCATAAATCTTATTTTAAATATGTGCTGAGTTTTAGAAAATCATGTTGTACTATCTGATCTTCGAAAAAATATTGTTTCGATCTACTTTAACTAATTTCACGATGATGTTAAAAGAAACTTCCCCTTAATATTTATCTGTTGACAACGGTCAACTTACATTATCATAATACTTCCTCCGAAAATTCTCGAAAGTATGTGTGTGTATATATATATATCGGTATGTACTTATCAACAAGAAGTATGCTTGGGGAACAATATAAGTTCCAGATATATGATAGAATTCTTAAAAGACAAGGAGGGATAGACTCCAATACTTTGTGTATTGGGGGGACTACCAATTATTACCGCATGAGAAGGTACCATAAGTACCGAGGGACATGTGATGTATGCGTACCTGAGGGAGATGGATGCATAATGTGTACATGAAGGGGACATACACATAAAAAGGCCCGAATGCGGCCAGGGTGATAACCGATAATAAAGGGAATCATCCTTCTACTAGTATAAAAGGTTACAGATTTCTGTTATACGATTGATCATGTATGCGGCGGCTCCAGTGAATGTCCTATTCTTCCGATTGAAATTGTTATGCAATATTGTGACTAAAGCCACAGTGTTTAGTTACCGAGAGTATTATCAATATATTTTTATGAATATAAATTCCAATGTGAATTAAAATGAGAAGGTGTGTATCACCAAGCAAGCTATCCTCTTGAGTATATAATATTATCGAGAGCATTGGCAAGATATTTTGATATATATAATCTATTTGATTTAATTTAAAGAGAAAAAGGTGTAAACCGCCGAGAAATCAATCTTCCTATTATACGATAAAGTATGGAAGTATTATTTTACTTTTTTAAACTATTTTATATCATTGATGAACATTATTGTTCACTCTTACTTTCTTTTAAATGTGACAACACAACATATAATTTGTATGTGGGTGAGGAAGCGTGAGAGACACAAAGACTTTCTGTAACTATGAGAAGCTTAGATTAAGGTGGGCTATATCATTCAGATAGGTATAAGATATTAATAGTAATTATTGTAGCTTCATGTAGAGGTTACAAATAATTGTTTGAGATTCTGTAATGTACAATTGAGTTATAATAACAGATGATACTTTTTGTACATCATTTCTAAGGCTATAACTTGTGTGTGTGAGATTTGGGGGTATGTGATATGAAATTATTGAGTTAATAAAGGTTATACATGATTGAAGGATTGTGTGACGACCCAGATTTCTTACCCCGGATTTGGGGGTGTTACAGAAATGATATCAGAGAAATAAGTTATAGTAATTAGAGACAAGAGTCTTAGGAATCTGTTTAGATGCGATATTGCGTAAGAGCTCATATAGAGTTCATCATTGAACTACCGGATATAGTATCAATGAGTAGGTTAGAATAAATATATTTTTGAGATATTAAACTATGACTAATAAAATTATTGGAGATTATCAGAATGATGAGAAGAAATTGATAATCATATATGATTTGGCAAGGATTTTGATGTATAACTTGGATCTGCATCTCCTGAACATTTGTGGTAAAGACGATATTACCAATACCATATGATGATTGAATAACACAAACCTTATTACTCATAGTTTCTTATAGATTTCCCAAGAGGGGGCATCACTTGCGAGAACCAGAAAGTCTAATTATAAGTACACAGTTAAGGTCAATGAGTTACCTAAACTAGTTATTGAAATTTAAATTAGAGAGTCTCTTGTGCCAATTCCAGCTTTCTTCAATTGATGCTCTGCTTAACAGACAGATTGCAGAACCATCAGAATTTGTTGAAAGTCTGGCTTCATATATGTTACCATGTCTGTAACCTTTCAGAACCCTTTCTTATCAGAACTTCCACCTTTCCTGGAAAACTTCTTACCCTTTCTGAATTTCTTGTAGGCTATCTTTGTGATACCCTTCACCATAAGAGCACACAGTTGCATCATCTTTGCATCAACATCCACTTCAGATTAATTTTCAGGTTCTGAATCATCATCATCAGAATCTGATGACTCTGAATCAGACTATATGATGAGAGCCTTTCCTTTTGCCATCCTAGAGACAATTGGTTTTTCTTCAGTCTTTAAAGAAACTGACATATGAGCCACGAATTCAGCAGAGATAGTGTCCAATATACCTTGAGGATTTTATTCCATTCATAAAATCTAAACGTGATATATGAATGTTATCGTAAGACGAGCATACTACATGATATTATTAGTGTGCTTAATATGTAAGGCCATGATAGTTTAGCTCAGAGATCAAGGACATTGAGGATTGATGGCATCTCTACAATTAAATTGCATATGATTACTACCAATAATGGTTTGATCTTAGAACTTACTAAAAGGATAGACCAATGAGTCTAGAGCGGAATTCTTCAGTAAAAATGATGTCAGAGACTACGTATATATACTCGTAGACATCTATATATTCGGTAACGAATATTCACTTACACACACATGCCACTGAACTTATGGACTGCATTGAGATCCCTTAGAGATCTCTTTGATCCGTTTCCATGCGGAACTTGCCACTTATAATGAGTAACGAATACATGTAGCAGCCTCCTATCGGCTTAACATATGCCTTTGGAATAATGTGGAGTATGGTCTTCGAGGAAAAAGCACCGGAATAAATGTTATATTCACAAAATCAAATTAATGAGTGACTTTTAAATGATGTAAAGTGACACACTATTTAGTATATGAAATTATGAAGACGAGGAGATGGGATCACCCTCGGATGGGTATCGATGAGATTTAGGGGTAGTCGATGACGTATTTTGGTATCCACTTACCATTAAGGTAATCCCTCCAAACTGTTTATCACTCGTATTGCCTTGATAATTCATATCAGGCAATCCTTTTAATTCTCTACTTTGAACTTCTGATATGACCAATAACTTGAATAAATTTCTTCGAACAGGACTTGTTCAATTCTTTTATTTGATCTATGGACTTCTATTTAATATCTAGGATTATCTTGTTCAGACTCAAACCTGTTATACTTTCTTTCAAATTATCCAAAAATTTTGATAAATAATTTCTTGAGTAATTGACGAGTACACCTTATTGAATATTAACATTTGATTTTCTTTCATACTTACACTCTTCACTCGATCTTGTATTTATTTTCTATTTAGAGACCTTGATCATCTAACATCCAGAAATTCCTCGGGAATTATTTTATTCAATTCTAGATGACGTTAAAAAATGAACATTGAAATCAAAGTAAGTATATCAATTTGATATTGGTATTCCGAATTCAATTATATTAAATAATTTGATGAAGTATGTGTACGGAGACACCTATGGGTGGACAAATTAAGTAATAAGAAATATTTGATGAGAGACTACTAATTGTTCTGATGCCAAGACCACTCGATTCAGAGTGACAATTGCCTTTCTCGGCCCAAACTTGAAAAACTATTTGTTTCAAACTCGTCATCCAGGTAGCCACAAATTGATTTAGTGGCTACGCTGTTGAGATTGTATATGATCAAACTGAATCTGCTTAGTTGTATAAGTTCTCATAAATGACTAGTTAATTATCCTAACTAGTTGGAATTTTAATTGATATGATAAAAATCTAGCTAATCGTCCTAACTAGTTGTTGTATGCCAAGCCAATTGAGCTAGCCATTTTCTTGGTCGATTATTAATATTTCTTGGAATGAACTGGATATTGTTTTCTACTCCATTTCCAATCGATTATATATATTTTCATGCATTATACATACAAAAATATATGATGATGAAATTTTCAAAGAATTATTTATTTGAGACTTTACTAAGTTGCTCACTAAAACAAGAATTCATATTCATTTTTTATGAAACATTATGTTGTTTGAATGTTTTATTCCTTCGTTCATATAACGAATATGCATTTGAATTCGTAAAGTATTTGAACATCAATATACATTTTGTTATCACAGGATATAATTCATTCTTTTAGATTAACATTATTATTGAGACCTTAATGGTTGACCTTTTATTGATAAAGCTATTCGAGATTTCCTTTCATTATTCGAAAAGAAAAGTATTCTTCCAACGTGGAAATATTACAAATATTATTTCTATGAGGTTATTTTCCATCAATTGTTGCTTGTAAGAGATATTCTCTATAATATCATAATACAAAATTCTAAGCACATGGAAGAATAATCCTTGTTGTATTCGTCCTTCCAATTCATATATCTTTTGATTGTTGATACTCTTTTTCTAAGAGCTCATTATTTCTTGAGATATTTGATTTTGAAATGTCATTAAGATTGTATAAAAGGACATTGATATCTTGAAATTCATCTTTCCAAGGCCGATTGACTTACTAACAACAAGAGGTATAGTTGAGTACCGATTACTTTAATGTGAAACTGAAAACTCAGTGCTATGATGGTGCAATCGGAGCATCGTGATGAGTAAGTTGTTTTAAAAAGAGAATAACATGTTTAGTTATTTATCATCAGGATCTTTAACATGGTTATAGAAGAACGATAATATAGATACCACTGTGATTAGTGAAGTACACTTCTATTAAACATTGTTGAGATAAATACTAATAAATTCCGGAATGACCAAACATGTATAAATTCGAGGAATATGACTTTCAAAAAGTGAAAGTAAGATTAGTAACAACCCTGTGTTAGCAATACCTGAAGATAAAAAGAGGATTTTATGTGAAGTATAATGAAACATCTATGTGGCTTAAGAACCATGACATAAGGTGTCCTAATAATGATCTAGAATAATCATGATAAAGTTCGGTTTGAAAGGGACAAAGAGTTTAACTTATGAGGAATATTTGGATTTTTTTATATTTTTATTTTCCGATGTATACTTACACTGAACACAAGGTAGAGGCTATAGTCAAATTGATCAAGGGTTATGATGGAGAAATCTATTATCATCAAGGAAAGGCCAATATGGTGGCCGACACTTAAAGTAGGGAAAAGATAGATTGAAGACAACAAATTCCAGGACAACGGATGAGAAGGATTGCATGAATGAATTTTGAAGCTAAGATAATGAGAAGAGAACCCTTTATTACGTAAAGGGAAGAATTAAAGATGTCTAGAAAGTTAAGAGGATCAAAATTATTAGTGACCGAATATGAAAAAGGATGTCATTGAGTAGGCAAGTAAGTACTCGACATGGTTGAAAATGAAAACGGAACGGTGAGGATCAAAGTTTTGGCGATTGTGGCTTGTAAATGACCCAAATGGGTGTAAAAGTTTATTATATTAAAATTTAAAGGAGGATTATCAAGAACCAAGTAAGCCATCGTGCTATTTGGGGATTATAATTTATAGGTTAAATAAGACCGCTTATTTTATTATGCAAACGATAGATCTTCACTCGACAAAATTGTTATAAACATGAAAGAGATAATTGGTGACAGAGAGACCCCTTTGCAATTGTGCCAGGCAAGAACCCAATATTTAATTTCATAACAAGATTACCCAAAGTATTTTATGAAAAAAAAAAATAACGAGCAGATGCACGGATTAGAGTTCTCTAATCAAAAAGTAGAACGAGAGAACTATCCAGACCATTGAAGATACGTCAAGAAGCTTTCCTTTTATTTAAGAGTGGTTAAGAGAATTTCCTATCGTTAACAGAAATATCGTGTAGGTATACTTACTACACAAGCGTAAGGAAAAGAGCCACCGATATCCCTTACGAAGGACAAAGAAGAGAGACAAAGGATGTCAATGCTAGATGTTGCCCAGTAATTGATAATTGTTTAAGGGGGTTGGATACAATTATCAAACAAATCGATATCAAGAAACTATAGTAAGGATAATAAAATCAAATAATAGTTTATTAATTCTCTTATATACAGTTACAAAACTCTCTAAAGAAGATCAATGTTCTTGAGAGCTGCTAGGTTATGATAATACTCGAGTAATGCCCACCTGTAAAGATAACCCATTATGTGTTTATATATTACACAGCTACTCAATCAATCTCTATCAATTACAAGATATGTTACCGTATGATTTATCTAGTTTCTATACATATCTAAATCAACAGCTTTGATCCTGTAAATCAAGAACCAACAGTAAACCATTCCACAAATCTTGGGACTGTAAAATCATCAAATCCTGATTTACTCTGCAATACTGACATCAAGTCACATCCTGACATCTTGAAAAATACTAATGTAGATCCTGACTAGCATGCAAGTCTTGACTGGTTGACAGAGCCTGATTTCCCAGCAAATCATGATTCTGACTTAGACAGTTTTCTTAACAATCTTCCCCAATTTATGCTTTTTAGAATAAGCATAAATTATTTAGTTCTTTCTGATGCCAAAAACAGGAAGACAAAATGTAAAGTACAAAGTTTGTAGAGCATACTCAGTTACTGATGTTGATTTCATGGTTCTTGTTAAACTCTGAAGTATCTCTGAACAAATACCTTTACCCTTTCATCAATCTTCTTTCTAAGTAGCTGCTTTAGCCTGTTCTTTAAGTTTTTTTCATATTCAGTTTATTTAGACAACTGATATATGGCAGCTCTCAGATGTCCAATTGGAGTCCTTTCAATCATAAGCTCATCCAACATCACATAGCATGCCCTTAGGCCATAAGTATTCAGAGTTACTTGAAAGTGTTTGTCCTAAATCCAATCATGTATGATGAGTTAGGAAGAACTTTCTTCTATTCCTATTTGATTTCATTTTGAATTATTAAAAGACTTGTTATATTTTTATGGGCTTTATCTATTTAAAGTGTATTAAATAAGATGTTCCATAGTTTAGAGTAAAGCTTCTAGAATTATAATGAGATTATAATAATGGGATCTAGAAGATGACAACTCTGGACTTAAATAGTTCCTGATCATAGGATAACTAATCGGATGTTAGTGGATCCGCAAAGATTGGTACATACTATGCTTGCTCCCTTCAGGAGGATGTCTGTTCTCATAGGCATTTGTGTGGTGACACTATAGCTGGTATGTAGGTGCTTATTAGGGAATAAGTTCACTGAACATGACTTGATAAGTTGAACAACTAATGGAGATTACTCACGTGTCAATAGTTATTCACTGAGTGATAGTTGTACAAGTGTCCTTAGATTTGAGATCGTTAAAGGTATCTTATATATAATGAATTGTGCTTTAGTTTAGTCCTTAGTCTCAAGGACATCCATTAGGTCTATTCTGGGCATAGGGATTTGTGTATAGAGATAGTTAACGTCAATAGAGGATCTACCCCTTCCAGTATAGGAAGAGAATATCCTATGTTATTCTTAGTATGCGAGTTCTGGAATCTCTGGCCAGAGTGTATGAAATTAGAAAGGAGTTTCTAATTTGCATGAATATGAACTTTGCATTATGAATAAGAAATCATATGATTAAATTTGATAGGCTTGGCACAAGATCCATGCCTTGTATTTAATCGGGATATTATAAGGGTAGAAGGAATTCATTGTACGGTAACTAGTCACTGACAGGTTCTTGATATTCTAAGCAGTAAATTCATATTATCCGAATAGTCGCGATATGTTGAGAAGCATCACTCACGATGTAGAATAAATATAATTAATCAGTTAATTATATTTAGTGAATTTTAATATTCATATAAATAATTAATAAAAGTTTATTATTATTTATTTCTACTACCGGCATAATATTGAACCTACAGGGTCACACCATAAAAGAATATTTTCTTTGATGAAATAATGAGAGAGAGAATTATTTTCTAAATAGTTAAGAAAAGAAATAGTGATTAAAATAGTTTTAATTATTATTAAAGCATTTTATGAAGATAAAATGTGGGGGGTTAATATATATAAAGATATATTATAAAACCCTAGGAGAGTCCTATAAATAGAATGAGATGGATGGCTCAAAAATATAACACACACAATTTTGGTTTTGTGAAAAACCTAGCCTCCATCTTCTTCTTCTCTCTCTCTCTCTCCCAAAAACTCCATTTTATAAAAGCTTAGTTTTATAAAAAGGTTCATCGAAGCGGATTGTTCTTGGTGGATACCGGTAGAGTGCTTCACACACTGAGGAGCAACTGCTAGCACTCCAATTTTATAAAGCTTCAATTCACGAGGTATGGTTTCGATTCCTCAATTTTTCCCTTTTATACGTTTTTCTATATTTGCGGTATATGGTTTTTACGGAATAAATGTTATTTCGCGCTTCCGCTCATCCGTAAATTCCATCATTACTTGCCTTGAAGTGAACACATTTTTAATCACAATTGCACCCCTCCTCATGTTCATTTCCTGATGTCTGAGGTTCATGTACATGGGAATATAATGTCCAAAGTATTCATATCCTCTGTCAAGAATTCTTCTTCTGATAGCATAAAATATTAAGTCTGGCCATTCTTTGGATGTTTGAATTTAAACCATTAACATATAATGAATATACTTTAATTCTTTAGTTGACATCATCATCAACTCATCATAAGAAAGATTTTGTACTTGATCTCCTTGCAACATTAACAATATCTTTTGATTTGGTTCTGAGCCATCATGTTTATCAATGATAATTTTAACAACTTCAAGCCTGTCTAAATGATCAACTGTAATTTCCTGACCAAGTCTATCAACTAATGTATAATTTATCATTCTTGAGTTCATCAGTTCAGCTTCGTGAAGCCCAATACCAGCTCTAGTATGTGGTCCTGGCATTTTGAGAGCTTGCGCTTGACTCAACCAAGAAGGTGTATTATTGTCCACGGTACGAGAATCATGTATTCCTTCCTCCCTTATTCCTTCAGGAATAAAATTGATACTTCTAGTACATTTTAACTCATCAATCTTCTTCCATTTGAATCCATCTTTCTATTTGGAAAATAAGTCCTTTGCTTTTCCCTTTTCTCAAGCTTTTTTGGATCTGTAATTCTCCATCTCTCTCTTCCGGATCTTCACAACATATTTCTGAATTCCTTATATGCTATGTTAACTGCTATCCTGATCTTTCCTTCTTCTCTTCTTTCCTCCTTATCAACTTCAGCATTGTGAGAGTCAATATAGACAGAAAATATTTAAAGATTTAAATGATCCAAGACAACTTCTTCTCCATCTTTAACATCATAAGGAATTGACCATCTATCAAGATCAGGAACTGAACTGTCAAGATTTCCTGTGTTAGTTTTTACCCTTATTATGTTGTCGTGAACTGCTTCAATTTGCAATTGCCTTGGTCTTCAAGATACTTGAACTTCAACTTCCTCATTACCTTCTTCTCTTTAGAGATTGAGATTTGGTACCTCTATTGGAATAGGTACAGGATTGAGAAAAATTGGATCAACAAGCATTTTTGGTGCCTGAGACTGAGATGTCTCAGGAATTTCTTCAATCCTGACCCCACTTAATCTTGTTCTTCTTTGAGAAGGAACAATAGAGTGTTGATCATTTCTAGAAGTTCTTCCCCTTCCACCTCTGCTACCACTTCTAGACCCTGTAGTTCTACCCCTTCCTCTAGATGGACCTTGATTTGCAGTTTAAAGTTGACTAAAAATTCCCTCCTTCTGTTTAAGCATTTCTTCATGAGACATGTCAGGAAATTCATCAGCTAAATAAGTGAGAGCTTTTCTATTAAACAACTCCTCAACTCTTCTGTCCTTGTGGTAGAGATTTACAACATCACCAGCCTTAGTTTTGTAGGTCCTGTAGAATCTCCGAGCATCATCAGGATTATCAATGATCACTTCATCTTTATTAGGAATTGCAGATACAGTTTGCTTTTCCATCAGTATTTGAGAGTGAGTCACTTTTTGAGTTCTGACCGTCCTTGCACCATCTTTGGAGACATGAGTTGACTGTGTGGTATGAGTTTGAGTTTGAATTCTAGTTCTAGATTGAACCACCATAGCATTAGAGGTCCATGTGCCTTAATTTCCACCATCATTACCAGGATTGGAATCATCTTTCATCAATACTGATTCAGGTGCACATTTTGCCTGAGCTACAATCTCCCCCTTTTTGGCATCAAGACTCTGTAATAAGGTGAAAATGGCATCCAGTTTTTGATTTGTAGCGTGTTGATTGGCCTCAATGACAGTTAGTCTTTCATTCATCAGCTCATGTTGAAATTCCACACTCATCATCCTTTTGACTAAGCTATTGTGCATATTTTTTCCTTTGATGGTCACAGAAAGATCATCCACCTCTTCTTTTAAATCAATATTAGAGTCTTTCAGAGCAGAAATAGAAGATTGCATCCCTTTAACCAGCAGAGTAGTAGCCTTCATAACATTTTTGAGCTCAAGATTATCATTGGAGTTGACTACATGATCTACCAGGTTATGAGCAGCATGAAAAGGAGATTATGTTAGTGGAAAGCCTCCAAGAATGATTCCATTCATGAGCCCTATGAGAATTTAGAGCTGCATGATCAGATGAAGAGCCCAAATTTGAATGTTTAGAAGCTTCTAAGGCAGCTTTAAGTTCAACATCATCAAGATCATCATCAGAATCATCAGAATCACTGCTAAAGTTGTTAGGAACATCAGGAATGTTAGAAACTGGCTCGTCAATCTTGCCTTTAATTTTAAGATCAGGAATTGACTCAGAAAGCCCAGTACTCTGTGATGAACCTTGAATGTTCGAATCTAGTGGTAAAGTAGTGATTGGAGTCGCCAAAATAGCTCCAATATTGTTCTTGGTAGTAACAAGTTTAACATCAGGATCGGTATTTGATGTGTTAAGAATAGCTTCATCAGGAACAGGAACGGTTGCGTTAGTATTTGACCCTTTGTCAAGAGTTCCCAATTTGTCTGCATCAGTACTTTGAATTGATGGTTCTTGTGTGACTAGAGGTTGTGAAGCTGCTTCAACCCTGAACTCAAAGATAGGGTCATTGATCACATCATCCAGTTTTCCAAATGCTGTTGATGAGCTTCTTTTTGTTGAACATGTTCTTGAATTGCAGTCTCCACAGAATCAGGTTCACCTTGAGCAATTTTAGGAATTGTTCTTCGAGTTGAAATTCTTGAACTCTTCACTTTGAGAGAGTGGTTCTTGTGGGGCAGGAGCCTTAACAACTGCACTTTCACTTTAGGAAAGTGGTTCTTGTGTGTTGTGCTCTTTTTGTGGAGATTACAAGTTTGATTTATTCCTCATAAGACTTATTTAACTTCAACCTTCCTCTTTCCAGATTGATCAAGACCAACTTCTTTGGATAACTCCCACATCCTCTCAGCTGAGACTTCAATGAATTTAGCTGGAGGTCAGTCAGGATTTGATGATTGGTCAGGAACTGAGATGACTTGATGTAGCACTGCCAGGATATATAGTTGATTGATCAGGAGTAGCATGTATTGCTATCTGCATCCTGACAGTGTCTTCCTTGGCTTGAAGCTTGTCATCCAGCTTTACCAATTTCCTCTTTTTCTTTGGAGCAGCATCTCCAACCTCAGCCTGTTCATTCTCCTCAACATTACCAGTAACCTCCCCTAGTTTAACATTCAACTTAAATATAATAAGACCTTCATCAACAATTCTCTTTCCAACCCTAGTTTTTTTTTCTTCTCAGCCAATGCTTGTCTAACCATAGTTCCTAATGGAACATGCTTCTTAGTGCCACACAACTTCTTTTTTCTACATTATACCTCTAGTTTTTTTGGGGAAAGTGAAACATTAGTGCCATCTGGTTATTTAGTTTTTACAACTGATTCCTTTTGGGAAGAATTAGAGGTAGATATATGTTTGGATTAGTGTTTGGAAACAGAGACACTTGGGTCAAGAACATGGTTTGATGTTCCTTGTTCCACAGTGTCAGGATTTGAGATAAAATATTTATGTGGCATTACCCTTTTTAGGAATTGCCACATCTCTTGGGTAAAATAGTCTTTCCAATAAATTTATCTTTTGCCTTGGCCAAATCATACATAGATTTTGATGTAATTTAAAATATAAACACCAGTTCATCTTTATCAAAAGTTACATCAGGAAACAGATATGTAAAAATTAATTGTAGAAACCTAGCGTACCCTATCACACCATTCTTATCACTCAATCTAGCTATCATGAATTGCAAGATTATATTTCCATAATCAAATGCATGACCAAATATCATAGAAGAACCTAATTGCAAAGAGACCAAGGTTAGTGCATCAAAATTGGATATTTTATTAAGAAAAGCATGGCCAATGCAATCAAAATAGAAATTCCATTTTTTATGAGCTTTCTCCTGAAGAGCTCCATAGTCTTTGTGAATTCAGTGCTATGGCTAATTTCCCTGACAAACTCAAAAAGAGTGTTTGTAGGTGTTACCACTGTAGTTTTACCACGAAATGAAGGTAAATGAAAAGCTTTTTCAACATCATCAGCTGTAATCTCATACTCTTTGTCAGCATGAGTGAAGAAAATTGTCCCCTTTTCAGAATGAGTCTTTGCAGTAGTCCAAATCTGCATAATTTGATTAAACCACACTTTGGATGGAGATGTTAGAGCATAGCCAATCTGACTTTTGTTCAAGAAAATCTTGAAACATATGAAAATCAGGATGAATGCCAGAATGATCCAAAGGGGATTTGTGACGCCCTCAATCTCGGGGTTAGGAAATGATGACTCACACACCTCTAATCTATTAATTAAATATGCATAAACCCCGATTAACTACTAACAGGATCAACAGGATAAAGTATGAGACAAGATCATAACTACCAATCACAAAATATAACTTACAAACCCAAAATATTATTAAATAAATAATATCGATTCTGGCTGGGAACCGACAGATAACCCATTGTATCTTTATACACTTCTTTTTAGGCGCGAGCTCACTCATAAAAACCACTACCTGCTCTGGCAACCGGAAGCCCTCAACACGGTAGGGACCACCAAGTACGCTCTTACGAGCAGTGCGCCTAAGCCTGGCCATCTTCTTGTTTAACTGCCATGGTTAGATTAAGACGAAACAAATGAGTATAAAACTCAACAAGTAACTATATAGCAGTTCTACAATATCAAATCATAATACGCTTTAACAAAACTAGGGCATTCTACTTTATTTAATCTAGGTGGCAGATTTCCATCTTTTTGGGATAAGGAAAGGTATCTGAAGAATAGTATGGGCTTTCAAGGAACAAGGCTCGAAACAGGACGAAAGCCGACATTCATCACAAATCATTATAGGATCAAAATAGATCTTCCGATAGAGGAAAGCAACAGTATTTCAAGATATAAAATCAATCATATTATCAACAATTTCAAGAATCAGGGTTCTCGAGCTTTAAGCTCCACAATGACATAATCAACTCTTTTCAAAGCAATATAAACCATTTTCATTTTCAAAATCAATTTACTGAACAAAAGTTTCAGTTCCCTTTTTAAATAATCACTTAGAACCCTTGATTGGATCACTTTATCTTTCCATTTCATTATATACAGGTGATCAGCCCGTATCGACCTCCATTCCGGTCTTTAAGGTACCAATCGACATAATTTCAGCCTTAAACTGGACTAGCCCCGCTAGCCTCTTACCATGACTGGACTAGTCCCACTAGCCTCTTACGTCCCAATCCAATCCATCAGGAATTCATTTGGAAAACCTTGAGTTGGAAAAACAAGTAGGTTTTCAAAAATTCATTTTATCATTACCAAGCATTTGAAATCATTCAGACTCTTTCAAGTCGAAACTCATTCTTAGATCAGATTTTTAAGGAAACAACTTCAGGGAGTGATTCAAAGATACGCAAGGAACAATTCATAAAAATTCTGTATTAGGGATAATAAAGTACTAAATTTGAGGGACTAATATTGGTGTAGGGATCAATAGGGAGATTAAGAGAAACAGGGTTTCATTAAACAGGGTTAACAAGGATAATCAAAAGGTTCAATATAATCCATGGCTTAATAGGTAACTTGAACAGAAAAGACAGATAACCAAAGTGTGAAATCAATAGGCTCATCAATAACAGGATATCAAGAACAAGGGTACTTCAAATCAATATCAGGGTTTTATAAAGCAAGGGTTTCATATTTAAACAGTTCAATACTCTACATGGTATGAACAACATTCTCTTTATAATCATTTACACAAGTAATCAGAGTTACTTGCCTGGATTTGCTTTCCTGAAGGTTGTAATACTGCCACCTAGTAAATCCTTTCCTTTCCTAGCCTGAATGCCCTCACGCTCCGAATCTACAATAAAACCAAAATCTTACTCAGATTCTCAACTCTCGTTCCCAGAACGATCACTCTATACGATAACTCGACTATATCTTTGACTCAAGTATACGAATATGGCTTATACATATAAGCACATAGCACATAGCATATTGCACATCCCTTTTCTCGTAGCTTTTATATCCTTATATACTTAACAATCAAAGCGTACTCACTTAACCTTGGCTATTTCTCAAATCATACTAACATAACTCTTTTATGACCATAGCTATCACTTATAGCTCTTAATAACAATCAATTTAATTTCCTTTTTCCTTTATTCCTTAATTCGAACCATACATACAAAACACATCCACATATATTCAATTTCAACCTCATATAAACAAACACAACTAATGCAATTCACAAGGATCATTTAGCACTTAAACTTCATCCCTTTTTAACCAAAAATCCGAATCCTACTTTCATTAAAGATCGAAATCAACACTTCCGTTCAATTACCAAAATTCGAGCATAACACTTCTTAATCTTTGTCATGCAATCAAAATCTCACTTAGCCATTAATTCAACTTAATTTCACCTTTTTATTCCTAAGAACCCATTCGAGTTTTTTCATAAATCAACATACAAGAATGGATTTTAACATGCAAGGCAATACATCACATTTCCCACTTATTTTAGTTCTTAACTAGATCATTCCATTCACTTAAACACCAAATCATGCAACACCTAACTCATTCAACCAACATGCATTTACTTAATCAATAATTAACCCCTTTTTTATCTTATTTTCATTCGGAAAGAACATAATTTTCAACTCAAGGACTAATCAATAACATGCACTAATTGATCTTCTTTAAAACTATCATGCAATCACTTTTAGGCCACATAAACTTAGTGTTCAACAAGATTAACTCACAAAAACCGAATTCCTCTTCTTTATTTAACAAAAAGTCGAAGCAAAATCCACATGCAATCCTCAATTTTTGATTTACTAAGCAACAATCATATGCACACATTCATTTACTTCCTAACACAATCAATGGAATCATTTAATCAAGCACACACTTGAATTTCATCAAAGAAGCAAAACCCTTTTCCAAATTTTCAAGAAATCATAACATGCAACACTAAAATCAAACGATCACACCATGGAAAATCCACCGGCTCTCCTTTGGATCATGGCCGGTGGTGGTCGAACTTGAGAGAGCCCATAACGGATCTCTTCTCGAGTTTATGACCTCCAATCACACTTAAATTCACTCTCATGGTTATGCATCAAGAAATGGTTTTTCTTGAACACCACCATAGTGATTACTCAAATAAACCTTTATAATTACTTACATGCAAGTAGGAATCGAAGTGTATACCAAAAATAACAACTAATGGTAGCAATATCTCGGTGTTTGAGTGTGTTTTAATGGTTGCATGCAAGTGATAGAGGTGAGAGATGAGAGAGCCGAGAGAGAGTGAGAGAGAGTGTTCGAGAGAGAGAGGAGAGAAAGAAAAAGAAAAGAGAAAAGAGTGAGTGCACGGGAAAGAAGAAGAAAATGGGGGAGGAAGGAGTGATTTATACTCCACCAAATCAAGGGCAAAATGGTAATCTAATAACTCCTTTTTTTGACTCACACATTCTTTCTCTTTTTACTCGAATGCAACAAAATTCAAATATAAAATATTTCTCTCTCGGAAAGTCGAGAATTATTGAAAATGACAATTTTAACACGTAGGTCTCGAAATTAGCTTTTTATCCATTACTCATAATAAGAATTTGAGCGAACGGTTGATTTTATATGAATTTCGCAAACTTGCTTTAATAAATACATTTTCCATATAAAATCAATTCAAAAATGCAAAGACCAACAATTAAATTCACTCATCATTTTTAAAAAGTCTCTAGGACCATTACGAAGATAACAGAACAAATCCCATGTTTTTATCTTACTCGAATGATTTTATAAAAATGCACAAAGGTTAATTAAACCTGTATTTAATTCATATAATTCCTTTAAAATCCACAAAATTGACACAGAACACATAGTCATACATACAGTCGAGCAATCACACATATACAGTCACATAACGACTCAGGTCTTATCATAGAACTTATCCCTCTTTAATCTTTATCCTCTTTTACGCGTACCGGGTCACGTTCAACCTGACGGCCCGACGCTCAGCGTTTCGATTACGCTTCTCAACATCTTTACCAATCAACACGTCACTTAGGATGAAATACTTTATTTACTTATTCATTCACTTCATTCAGTCACACATAATTCATATTTTATATTATTTAATTCCATATTAGGACGGGTTCCGTACTATTTGACGGCCCGACACCACAGCTTATCTTCTAAGCTGACTCTTTAAATTGGAACGTTTTTATCCATGCTCCTTAGCTCTAGTATACAGATAAGACAAATAATCATCACTTAGTCACATAATTATAACCACATCTCATAACACATTCTTTATTCTCTTAATTACGACGCAAAATTCTCAGTCGTCACAATCTACCCTCCTTAAAAGGATTCTGTCCCCAGAATCTAATCGAAGTAAACAGATGGGGATACTTTTCTTTCATTTCGCTTTCTAATTCCCAAGTTGATTCCTCGACTAGTGGATTTATCCACAACACTCTAACTAGAGGTACAACTTTATTTCTAAGCGTCCTTTCTTTTCATCCAAAATTCGCACTGGTTGTTCCACGTAGGACAAATCTGGTTGGATTTCCACTGGTTCCAACTCGATCACATGGCTCGCATCAGCATTATACTTCTTCAGGAGAGATACATGAAATACATTGTGCAGATGTTGCATTTGCGGCGGCAGCGCCAATTCATACGCCACTTTCCCAACTTGACGCAATACTTCAAATGGTCCAATGTACCTTGGACTCAGCTTTCTTTTCTTTCCAAATCGAGTTAAACCTTTCCAAGGAGATATCTTCAAGAAGACTTTGTCTCCAGTTTCGAATTGCACATCTTTCCGCTCTTGATTCCCGTACTTTTCCTGTCGGTCTTGAGCTGCAATTAATCTCTTTCGTATCATTTCAACCTTTTCCTTCATTTACTGAACTAGCTCTGGCCAATTAACTTGCGCTCACCAAATCCGTCCCAATAAGTAGGGGATCTACACTTTCTTCCATACAATGCTTCATAAGATGGCATGCCAATACTCGCGTGATAACTATTGTTGTAGGAGAACTCAATTAAGGGCAAATGATCGTCCCAATTTCCTTTGAAATATATTGCACATGTTCGCAACATGTCTTCAATCGTCTGAATTATCCTTTCACTCTGTCTGTCTGTCTGTGGATGATAGGCCGTACTCATTTTCAATTTCGTTCCCAAATGATCATGGAATTGTCGCCAAAATCTCGAATTAAACCTTGGATCTCTATCAGACACGATAGATACAGGAACTCCATGACGCATCACGATCTCATCTAGATACAATTTGACCAACTTTTCTAATGAAAACCTTTCATTTATCGGCAAGAAATGTGCTGACTTTGTCAACCGATCGATTATCACCCAAATCGCATCGTGATTTGACTTGGTTTTAGGTAATCCTACCACGAAATCCATCGCTATATGTTCCCATTTCCATTCGGGTATGTCCAGTGGCTGAAGCAATCCGCTTGGCCTTTGATATTCCGCTTTAACTCTTTGGCACGTATAAATTTACTTATCCATTCCGTAATTTCCTTTTTCATGTTTGGCCACCAATAAGTTTCTTTCAAATCCTGGTGCATCTTCGTACTCCCAGGGTGAATTGAAAATCTCGAGTTATGCGCTTCTTACAAAATCTCGTGCTTTAGTTCCACGACATTAGGTATCCAAATATGTGAGTTAACACGGTATATCCCTTTTCCATCCTTTTGAGCTTTAATTTCTTCTCCTGTCGACTTATCCTTTTCGCGATTCATCACTTGCTCTTGACAGCATCGAATCTTTTCCAAAATTTCAGGTTGAAACAGCATTGCATGCATAGCCTCACCTCCACATTCTGGAGTCTGCACCTCAATTCCCATCCTTTCAAAGTCCTTGATTAATTCTTCCGATGACGTTAACATATTCAACCTTTCCTTTCGACTTAAAGCATCAGCTACCACATTTGCCTTTCCAGGATGATAGTTTATCGCACAATCATAATCTTTGATCAATTCCTGTTGGGAACCACGGACTTAGGGTGTTACTACGTTTTACGATAAAGATTACGAAAAGAGGATTACCTTGTTAATGGTTGATTCCACGCTCTTCTATTGTATTCCCAAATTCCCTTGAGTGAAGTGTGGCCTCCGTCTTCTCAAGTTATCCTCTCTTCTTGCTCCTTGATGGCTACAATATGTTTTCACCCAATTCCAAGCAAGAAGAGAATAAGAATATACATAGGCTACAATAGGGACCATGGATAATTAGGTTGGGCCTTCTAATTACATCTTGAGCCTAGCCCAATGTAATTAAATATTAATTCAATCCACTAAAGAATTAATATTTGCACTACCTTTCCTAATACCGTAATTTAATTAATTCGGTTCCAATATTATTTGCTTATTAAATTCCCCATGTTTAAAATATCATATGTCCATTAATTAAATAAATTACTGATAATTTATTTAATTAATATCTTTTATCCTTGATCATCCACTCAATCTTTATTTAATTATGCTAGAATAAATTCCACCTGCAGGGTTTCACAAAATAAATCTTTTTGAGCTTTCAAGGGGACATCATTAAACCGAATATTATCAGGACATGGATTCCTTTAATAAATAATATCCACCATTTATATAATTCCATCACCCAAAATATAATGATATAATTCAAAAGAATTATTTCATATATAAATCAAAGCATGTAAATAATATACACGTGTCAATTACTATTTTCGGATTAAGAACCTAAGCATTAATAATAACATGGAATCTTAGTTCTCCTTCTTAATCAGTATTAAGGGAACAATTCTAAATTTGATCCTATTCAATATACACAAAGTATACTAGTATTATTTATTAGTCAATATAAACTAATCTAAATAATACTACAACCATACTAGTGGATTGTCCAACACCACCTGTGCTGTGAACCTTATTATATTATATAACCGTATTTAACAATCTAATATTCTGTATCCCATTTGATACTAGATTGTTCACAATATATAATATTAGACAACATGTAAACATTCAAATGATTCTCAAATAAACTGGCCAGAAATAAATGTACATACTTCAAATAAATATTTTCAGTATACACTAACAATCTCCCACTTATACTCAAAATATTCTATGTGTACATCAGTGTTTATTTAATCCACTATTACATAAAAATCTATGTGTCCATCCATCTGACTCCTATCGCTTCCACATGCTTGTCAAAAACCTTGGTTGGCAAGCTCTTTGTGAAAGAATCTGCTCGGTTGTCTTCTGATGATATGTGAGCCACAACTATATCCCCTCTCTTTACGATTCCTCATATGAGATGATACTTATGTTCAATATGTTTAGCTGCTTTGTGGTCTCGCGGTTCCTTTGAATTTGCCACAGCACCAGTGTTATCACAATACACCGTTAAGCTCCTAGGCAAATTAGGTACCACATCTAAGTCCAAAAGGAAGTTCCTGAACCATACAACCTCCTTGGCAGCCTCAGAGGCCGCCACGTACTCGGCCTCCATGGTGGAGTCTGCAATGCATTTCTGCTTTACACTCCTCCGTATAACGGCTCCACCTCCCAAAGTAAAAACATATCCCGAGGTTGATTTCCTCTTATCCCTATCTGATTGGAAATCTGAATCAGTATATCCCAAAGGAAATAGATCTGAGGCCTTGTAAATTATCATATACTCCTTAGTCCTTCTCAGGTACTTGAGTATAGTTTTTACTGCATTCCAATGTTCCTGACCTGGGTTCGACTGATATCTACTAACCATGCCTACAGCAAAGCAGATGTCAGGCATCGTACATAACATAGCATACATTAAACTTCCACATGCTGAAGCATAAGGAACTGCTTTCATGCTCTCTATATCCTTAGGTGTCGAAGGACACTGCTTCTTTGATAGAGCAACTCCATGCTTAAAAGGTAAAAAACCTTTCTTGGAGTTCTGCATGTTAAAACAAGCTAATACTTCATCAATGTAGGGCTCTTGAGATAAAGCCAACATCCTTTTCTTGCGATCCCTTATAACTTTGATCCCAAGGATGTATGCCGCTTCACCTAAGTCCTTCATGTCAAATTGTTTGAACAACCATGCCTTTACTGATGACAACATCTCAACATTGTTTCCAATGAGTAAAATATCATCTACATATAGTACTAGAAAAACCACTGCATTACCTTCATTTCTCTTATACACGAGCGATTCGCTTGGACTTTGATCAAATCCATATGACTGGACTGCCTGATCAAAATGAATATTCCAGTCTCTAGAAGCTTGTTTAAGTCCATAAATAGACCTCTTAAGCTTACATACCAGATGCTCTTGGCCTTCCTTAATGAATCCTTTTGGTTGCTGCATATAGATGGTTTTTTCAAGACTTCCATTAAGAAAAGCTGTCTTGACATCCATTTGCCAAATCTCATAATCGAGATGAGCTGCTATAGATAAAAGAATACGGATTGACTTAAGCATGACTACTGGTGAAAAGGTTTCCTCATAATCGATACCTTCTTTCTGAGTATACCTTTTCGTAACAAGTCTTGCTTCCCAGGCTTTCACCTTTTTATCTAATCCCCTCTTTTTCTTGTAGATCCATTTACATCGAATAGGTTTTATACCTTTGGGTGGTTCCACGAGCTCCCAGACCTGATTAGAATACATTGATTCTATCTCAGATTCCATCGCCTTTTGTCAAAGATCTGCATCTTTGTCTTGTGCTGCCTCTTCGTATGTACGGGGATCATCATCATGTTCACCAGAGACCAAGTCTGAAGACTCTCCCAAAAACATGAATCTATCAGGCTGTTGAACAACCCTCCCACTACGACGAGGCACTTGTGCGGTATTAGTGACAGGTTGTACATTATGTTGTGGTTGTTCTACTTGTACTACAGCTTCATGGGTATTATTTGTCCCTCCCACTAGTTCCTCTAAAACGACACTACTCATGGGTTTGTGATTCATTATATATTCCTCCTCTAAGAATCTTGCATTGGTGCTAACAATGACATCCCGATTCTTCAGACTATAAAATAAATATCCTTTCGTTCCCATGGGGTAGCCTACAAACAACCTTACTTCTGTACGAGATTCTAACTTAGTCGTGTTCTTGTTCAGCACATGTGCTGGACAACCCCATATTCGAATATGTCTTAGACTCGGTTTATCCCCGGTCCACAATTCTAAGGGGGTTTTAGGAACCGACTTAGAAGATACTAAGTTCAGAAGATAAGCTGCTGTCTCTAAGGCATGTCCCCAAAACGACTTGGATAAATCCGAATAACTCATCATCGATCTAACACTCTCTAAAAGAGTCCTGGTTCCTTCTCTCTGCTACACCGTTCTGCTGGGGTGTGCCTGGTGCAGTTAACTGGGATTCTATCCCATTTTTTGATAAATATTCCCTAAATTCTCCAAGCAAGTATTCGCCACCATGATCTGATCGTAGTGACTTGATACTTTTATTAAGTCGCTTCTCCGTTTTAGCTTTGTACTCTTTGAACTTATCAAAGCACTCAGACTTACGGCGCAACAAATAAACGTACCCATATCTAGAATAATCATCAATGAAAGTGACGAAATATTCATAACCACCTCTTGCTTGGATATTCATGGGTCCACATAAATCAGAGTGAACCAATTCTAATACTTGTTTGGCTCTATTCCCCTTTGCCTTGAAAGGCCTATTAGTCATTTTACCTTCCAAGCAGGATTCACAAACTGGAAATGGCTCCACTGCCAATGAGCTTAAAGGCCCGTCTACTACCAGTCTTTGAATCCTCCTCAAGTTAATATGACCTAATCTCAAGTGCCAAAGATATGTTTGGTTCAAATTAGAAGGTTCCTTTCTTTTAGTAGAGTTAGAAGATGTGTTGTTCAGTTCCCTAAATTGCAGTTACAGTGCAGGTTGACTAGGATTAATTATATACAAATTGTCTTGCAATGTACCAGAACATATAATTCGTTTATTCATCATAATAGAAACATTACGATCCAAACAAACATTATAACCATCCAAAGCAAGTTTAGAAACCGAAATTAAATTCCTTCTAAAAGAAGGTACATAAAGACAATTGTTCAAAACCAAAATCCTATCAGAACCAAAAGATAAATGAATAACTCCTACTGCAACTACTGCTACTTTCGTAGCATCTCCCATGAACACGTATATCTCACCATCTCTAAGCATTCTGGATAGTTGGAACCCCTGCATAGAATTACAAACATGATCAGTGGCTCCTGTATCTACACACCAAGTGCTCGTAGATATAGCCGCTATAAATGTTTCTGTAACTAGAGAAAGAGACATACCGGTATTGTTTGTCTTCTTAGGAAGAGGACAATCCTGTTTCCAGTGACCTGACTGTTTGCATCTGAAGCACTTTCCCTTAGGCTTTTTCATACCACCCTGAACTCCCACTGCCTTCACAGCTTTCTATGTCTGAGCCTTTTTCTTCTTCTTAATACCTTTCGGCTTAGAGGAAGAACCTTTCTCAGCCACATTCACTTGAACACTCTGCCGAAATAATCCTTCAGCTGCCTGAAGTTCTGTCAGCAGTTCCGCGAGACTATACTGCCTCTTGTTCATGTTGTAATTCAAGCGGAACTGCTCAAAACTCTTGGACAAGCTCATAAGGATAATGTCAATCTGGGTTTCCCCGTCAAGTTCAGCACCAAGGATCTCTATCTCATTCAGATACGACATCATCTTGAGAACATGATCCCTTACAGGTGTGCCTTCAGCCATCTGAGTGTTCATTAAAGCCTTCATGGCTACTTGCCTAGCAGCCCTATTCTGATCTCCAAAAAGTTCCTTGAGATTAAAGAGCATATCCGAAGCAGTGGCCATAGACTGATGCTGATGCTGCAAAACACCCGACATTGCTGCCAGAATGTAATATCGCGACATCTCATCAGCCTTAATCCACCGTTTATAATACTCTTTCTCATCTTCAGGAGCATCAACAGCAGGCTGTTCAGGCTTGGGTTCATAAGTGCAAAACTTGTAATCCTCAGCAGTCAACACAATGTCCAAATTTCGTTTCCATTCAATATAGTTAGGTCCGGTAAGTTTGTTATCCTTAAGTATGGTGAATAGTGGATTAAAGCCCATTTTATCCTGAGAATCATGCATAAAAACATCACATAAATAAGGGTGCATTAATTATTAAGATCTATTGATTCCTCTAACAATTATTAAAATTTAATGCACTAACATCTAAACACCATAAGTTTCTGTTACGCCACGATGTGTGACATGTATACCACCTAATTTTGTTTAAATGTTACTTCGGTCCTATTACTAAACAATATGCCACGTTGGGGTGGACTATATTATTTTTCATAGCTAAGTGTATACCATCATCATATCTTAAATTATTTGAAATCTATGGAACTTGGAACGCCACGATGGGTGGCGTGTATACCTTCCAATATTCGTAATTTTGCCTTGAATAGAATACTTCAATTCAATATTCATCAATGGTTTGATTTCCAGGTAGTGGAGGAGTCACATCGGTCTCGCTTAAAACCCACAGCCTTACAAGTTCGATGAACTCGTTTTTGACAAAATCGCCCCAAATCAGAAATAAAGAAAATCCGTATTTTATTCCTTTTAAAAATTAATTTAAGAAGTTTGTTCTAGTAATTTCTATAACATTCTAGACACCATAAATTACATGCCACGATGGGTGACGTATATATAATTTATATTCGTCTTTATGTTAAATTACCTACAACCAATAATGGAGACCATGGGATTTAATTTCATATTAATTCCCTCTCCCACTTAGAATTTTTTATTAAAATTGAGGAATTTTAAAATTAAATGGGGCCCTATGTTGTTATAATTATGTCTAATCATGCATTCAAAATACACACATAATTTTAGCAACATATAACATTTAATTTAATTAAAGCAATAAATAAAATTTATGTCCATGTCGTCCTAATTAAGTTAAACATGCAATTTTAAAAGAATTACACACATAATTAATGACACACATAATCAATAAATTAAAGCAATAATTAAAATTTAATGGAAAAAATTAAAAATAAATTTTTCCACTATTATGGCCCTTGAAAAAAAAATCCAGCTCTCAAAAAAAAAATTTGCCCCAAGCGCGCCCCGACGCCCCCAGCAGCCCCAGCTGCCGCAGCGGCCCCAGCAGCCCCAGCGGCCCCAGAAGCCCAGCTGCCGCAGCGGCCACAGCGCGCGCGCCTGTTGCTTTTCTGTGACTTTTGTTTTGATTTTGTTCGATCCAAACATCAACAGCAGCCCCTTGTAATCGCACAGCGGAACAAAAAACTACCGGAATTGATTTCCGATCGCACATAACTTTTACAAAATACCCGAAACAATTACAAAAAAAATAGATCTAATACAAAACTAATTTTGTAAAATCTATTCTAACACGATCAACCCTCGTGTAAATTACAACCACGATTAAACCACGTGGAAACCAAAATATAAATTTACCACGATTAAACCACGTGGGATCCAAACACATAATTAAAATATACATGGCCATAATAGTGGATTAACAACCTGCATCAAAAACAATACAAGCAAAACACTATATACACGCATATATAATTATGACATGGACATTATATCATAAAACGTAGAACCCATTACCAGGCTCTTGATACCAATTGTTGGGAACCACGGACTTAGGGTGTTACTACGTTTTATGATAAAGATTACGAAAAAAGGATTACCTTATGAATGGTTGATTCCACGCTCTTCTATTGTATTCCCAAATTCCCTTGAGCGAAGTGTGGCCTCCGTCTTCTCAAGTTATCCTCTCTTCTTGCTCCTTGGCGGCTACAATATGTTTTCACCCAATTCCAAGCAAGAAGAGAATAAGAATATATATAGGCTACAATAGGGACCATGGATAATTAGGTTGGGCCTTCTAATTACATCTTGAGCCTAGCCCAATGTAATTAAATATTAATTCAATCCACTAAAGAATTAATATTTGCACTACCTTTCCTAATACCGTAATTTAATTAATTCGGTTCCAATATTATTTGCTTATTAAATTCCCCATGTTTAAAATATCATATGTCCATTAATTAAATAAATTACTGATAATTTATTTAATTAATATCTTTTATCCTTAATCATCCACTCAACCTTTATTTAATTATGCCAGAATAAATTCCACCCGCAGGGTTTCACAAAATTAAATCTTTTTGAGCTTTCAAGGGGACATCATTAAACCGAATATTATCAGGACATGGATTTCTTCAATAAATAATATCCACCATGTATATAATTCCATCACCCAAAATATAATGATATAATTCAAAAGAATTATTTCATATATAAATCAAAGCATGTAAATAATATACACGTGTCAATTACTATTTCCGGATTAAGAACCTAAGCATTAATAATAACATAGAATCTTAGTTCTCCTTCTTAATCAGTATTAAGGGAACAATTCTAAATTTGATCATGTTCAATATACACAAAGTATACTAATATTATTTATTAGTCAATATAAACTAATCTAAATAATACTACAGCCATACCAGTGGATTGTCCAACACCACCTGTGCTGTGAACCTTATTATATTATATAACCGTATTTAACAATCTAATATTCTGTATCCCATTTGATACTAGATTGTACACAATATATAATATTAGACAACATGTAAACATTCAAATGATTCTCAAATAAACTAGCCAAAATAAATGTACATACTTCAAATAAATATTTTCACTATACACTAACAATTCCAACCACCTTCTTTGTCGCATATTCAGTTCTTTTGAGTAAAGATATACTTTAAACTTTTATGGTCTGTATAAATCTCGCACTTTTCCCCGTACAAATAATGCCTCCAAATCTTAAGGGCAAATACAATTGCTTCCAATTCCAAATCGTGCATTGGATACTTCTGCTCGTGCGGCTTAAGTTGCCTTGACGCATATGCTATTACCTTCCCGTGTTGCATTAACACGCATCCAAGTCCTTTATATGAAGCATCACTGAATATCACAAATTCCCCTTTATCATCTGGTAATACCAACATTGGGGCGGTTACCAATCTCTTCTTTAACTCTTGAAAACTATCCTCACACTTTTCTGTCCAAACAAACTTCTCGTTCTTTCTCGTCAACTTTGTCAATGGAACGACAATCTTTGAGAAATCTTGCACAAATCTTCTATAGTATCCGGCCAATCCCATAAAACTTCTGACTTCCGTCGGAGTCTGGGGTCTTTCCCAATTTATTACGGCTTCTATCTTGGCTGGGTCCACTATAATTCCTTCTTTATTAACTACATGACCAAGAAATTGCACTTCCTTTAGCCAAAATTCACACTTTGAAAACTTCGCATACAGCTTCTCTTTTCGCAGAATTTCCAAGGAAATCCTCAAATGCTCCTTATGATCTTCTTCTGTCTTGGAGTAAATCAGTATATCGTCGATAAACACAATTACGAACTTATCCAAATACTGCTTGAACACTCTGTTCATAAGATCTATAAATGCAGCTGGCGCATTCGTTAAGCCAAACGCCATTACCAAAAACTCATAATGTCCGTATCTCGTTCGGAATGCTGTCTTGGGTATATGTTCCGCTTTGATCTTTAACTGAAGATACCCAGATCTTAAATCAATTTTTGAGAAACACGAAGCTCTTTTCAACTGGTCAAACAAGTCATCGATCCGCGGTAGAGGATACTTATTCTTGATCTTCAACTTATTCAGCTCACGGTAATCGATGCACAACCGCATACTTCCATCCTTTTTCTTTACAAATAACACCGGTGCGCCCCACGGGGATACACTCGGTCGGATTACTCCTTGGTCCAACAACTCTTGCAATTGAGTGCCAATTCCTTCATTTCGACCGGCGCCATGCGATAGGGAGCTTTCGACACTGGTTCCGTACCAGGAGCCAAGTCAATCATAAACTCGATCTCTCTGTCTGGAGGTAGTCCAGGCAATTCATCAGGAAACACATCCGGAAAATCTCTTACTACCGGAATATCCTCAATCTTTACAGATTCTTTCTCCACGTCCACGACATGAGCCAAATAAACTTCGCATCCTTGATGTATTAATCTTCTTGCCTCAATAGCCGTTAGAAATTTCTTCTCTTGCCTCTTTCCTTTAAATATCACTTCCTCACCATCCTTGGTTCTTAACTTCACCTTCTTACTTTTACATTCTATTTGCGCCTCATGGTTTGACAACCAATCCATTCATAGTATAACCTCAAATTCTCCTAACTTAAAAGGAATTAAGTCAGCAGAAAAGTGCCGGCCTTCTATAGATACATCAGAATCGGGACAAATCTTATTAACAACAACTTTCTCTTGATTTGCTACCTCTATAATCAAATTAGGCTCTAGAGGGTATGCAACACAATTTAAACTTATCAAGAATACTTTCAGAGATAAAAGATCTAGTTGCTCCAGAATCCATCAAAACTTTTACTTCTACTGAGTTTATAACAAGCATACCTGCGACCACGTCCACATCTTGCACCACATCTTTCATTGTCATGTTAAAGATTCTAGCTCTGGGTTGAGCTGATGGTGCTGGGAGAGACGGCGGTCCAGCAATTCTGAGAACATTAGCCTTCTGCACAGGCTCTTTGCAATTCCTGGCCATATGGCCCACTTTGCCACACTTGAAACAAGCCAAATCAGGCTTCCTTACTCCATTTGAACATTCTGAAGAATAATGCCCCTTCTGGTTGCACTTTAACATGTTATGTCCAGCTTATTACACCCCCTCGGGTGTCTCTTTCCACAGTTCCTGTATTCTTGCATCTGGGGTCTGCTATCCTTCCCCGGTTGTCCAGCTTTCTGGAAACGGTTCTTCTGAGCTCCATTCCCGGGTCTAAACTTTTGGAACTTTCGGTTCTGACTTCCACCATTCTTCCCAAACTTCCCTCTGAACTTTGAGCTTCCTTGCTCTTGCTCCGAGCTTTCAAACTTCCTTTTTCTTCCTTCATTTTCTCTTTGAGCAGCTTCCCGCTCACCTTCCACTATCATTGATTTCTGAACCAAAGCAGCATAATTCTTAATCTCCAACATTGCTATCTGACTCCTAATCCACGGCTTGAGTCCCTGCTGGAACCTCTTAGCCTTCTTCGCTTCCGTATTCACGTACTCAGGTACGAACCTTGACAATTCCGAAAACTTCACCTCATATTCTGCTACCGACATTTCCTCCTGTCTAAGATCCAGAAATTTCATCTCCAACTGATCTTGTATATAACTTGGCAAATACTTTTCCAGAAATATCTCAGTGAACTTTTCCCAAGATAAGTCTTTGCCTTCCAACAATGCCTTAGAAGACTCCCACCAGAAACTTGCTTCATCTTTCAAATAATAACTTGCGTACTGAGCTTTCTTTTCATCCTTAACTTCTGCTAACTCAAAAGCTTTTTCCATCTCCCTTAACCACGACTGCGCTTTAATCGGGTCTGGCAAACCTAAGAACTCTAGGGGATGAACAGATTGAAAGTGCTTGAAATTTCCAATTTTAGGGGCCACAATTTATTGCAAAAGCTGAGCAAGTCTGCTCATTATAGTGGTTTCTGGGTTTATTTCTGGGTCTTGGGTGGGAATTTCTTCTTCTTGGTGATCTGGTGAGTTGGCCATTTCTTACAAACCTGATTGAGCAATTATTTAGCAATATGATAGCATGGCATGTATATAACAACCGTTTCTATGAAATCTCTTTTGTTGGTTTTAAGTTTTACCCAATTTGCGCATGCATTCCTTATTACTACATAATTCTCATATCAGTGTTGTTTTATCATGGCACGGAATAGGGTTTTATGATCTTTAAGCATGGTTGCATTAAAACATGGCATTGAGAACAGTTTATAAGATAATCAAGGTGCAAAAAGGAAAGCAAGATAATAGAATTATTTAATCAAAGGGTGCATAGAGAATATTCTGGATGTTAAGGTTCTGAAACAAGGTACAACAAATAGCAGGGTTAAACAGTGGAAAAACTGGAAAACATTCCCCTATCTACCCCTAACTTCTAACTACTACTAATACTACACTGGTCTGAAATACAACAAGATAAATGAAAAAGGGATCCCGGCATCTGACCAAGTATCCCAAAGCCTACCGGCGCTGAAAAACAACAATCTACGGGCTCAACCAACAGTCCTGTCAAATCATCTAGAATCTCTCTCAACACAACCAACATCCAGCGAATGATCTTATGCAGCCTCCGGGCCTCAGCATCAGCATCACTAGTGGATGGTCCCTCATCCAATCTCCTCCTGGACAACCTGTTCCACCAACTGAATCCTAGCTCTCCACTCCTCCATCACCACTGAAGTCCTCTGCCTAGAGTCTCGAATTAACCTATCTACCAAAGCTCCCAGCTCAGGAATGCGGGAGTACACAAAGTCTCGATCCTGGGCTAACTTGCCACCAACACTGACAGGAACAGTCTTAGGCATCTCCGACTCTGGCTCAGGGGCAGGGGTCTCTAAATCTGGTCTCAGGGATGAAATCTGCATGGGGATCTCAGTACTCTCAGAAGGGTCCTCCTCTGGGTCTGAACTAACATACACAGGCTCCTCTGGAGAGGGTGGAATAGGGTCCACAGGGGTACCAGTCAAACTAATCTCTGAGTCTGAATCACTACCACTACTAGGATCCTGAGAGAAAACACAAAACAACAACCAAGAAACAATGTTAGGGTTAAATAAAGCTTCCAACTACTCACACCCTAACTCTAGTTTCTGCCTTACCAATCAACACCTTCCTTAGACTATACCTAGTAGTCTAACTCAACTCTATATGAGTCGAACTCTCTCGTGATATAGATATATTCCCAAAATACCCATTTTTAAATCCTAACTTGTCTCAGGGACTAGATCCTGTAGCTCTGATAGCAACTTGTGACTGCCCTCAATCTCGGGGTTAGGAAATGAGGACTCACACACCTCTAATCTATTAATTAAATATGCATGAACCCCGATTAACTACTAACAGGATCAACATGATAAAGTATGAGACAAGATCACAACTACCAAGCATAAAATATACCTTACAAACCCAAAATATTATTAAATAAACAATATCGATTCCGGCTGGGAACCGACAGATAACCCATTGTATGTTTATACACTTCTTTCTAGGCGCGAGCTCACTCATAAAAACCACTACCTGCTCTGGCAACCGGAAGCCCTCAACACGGTAGGGACCACCAGGTACGCTCTTACGAGTAGTGCGCCTAAGCCTGGCCATCTTCTTGCTTAACTGCCATGGTTAGATTAAGACGAAACAAATGAGTATAAAACTCAGCAAGTAACTATATAGCAGTTCTACAATATCAAATCATAATACGCTTTAACAAAACTAGGGCATTCTACTTTATTTAATCTAGGTGGCAGATTTCCATCTTTTTGGGATAAGGAAAGGTATCTGAAGAATAGTGTGGGCTTTCAAGGAACAAGGCTCGAAACAGGACGAAAGCCGACATTCATCACAAATCATTATAGGATCAAAATAGATCTTTCGATAGAGGAAAGTAACAGTATTTCAAGATATAGAATCAATCATATGATCAACAATTTCAAGAATCAGGTTCTCGAGCTTTAAGCTCCACAATGACATAATCAACTCTTTTCAAAGCAATATAAACCATTTTCATTTTCAAAATCAATTTACTGAACAAAAGTTTCAGTTACCTTTTTAAATAATCACTTAGAACCCTTGATTGGATCACTTTATCTTTCCATTTCATTATATACAGGTGATCAGCCCGTATCGACCTCCATTCCGGTCTTTAAGGTACCAATCGGCATAATTTCAGCCTTAAACTGGACTAGCCCCGCTAGCCTCTTACCATGACTGGACTAGTCCCACTAGCCTCTTACGTCCCAATCCAATCCATCAGGAATTCATTTGGAAAACCTTGAGTTGGAAAAACAAGTAGGTTTTCAAAAATTCATTTTATCATTACCAAGCATTTGAAATCATTCGGACTCTTTGAAGTCGAAACTCATTCTTAGATCAGATTTTTAAGGAAACAAAGTTCAGGGAGTGATTCAAAGATACGCAAGGAACAATTCATATGAATTCTGTATCAGGGATAACAAAGCACTAAATTTGAGGGATTAACATTGGTGTAGGGCTCAATAGGGAGATTAAGAGAAACATGGTATCATTAAACAGGGTTAACAAGGATAATCAAAAGGTTCAATATAATCCATGGCTTAATAGGTAACTTGAACAGAAAAGACAGATAACCAAAGGGTGAAATCAATAGGCTCATCAATAACAGGATATCAAGAACAAGGGTACTTCAAATCAATATCAGGGTTTCATAAAGCAAGGGTTTCATATTTAAACAGTTCAATACTCTACATGGTATGAACAACATTCTCTTTATAATCATTTACACAAGTAATCAGAGTTACTTGCCTGGATTTGCTTTCCTGAAGGTTGTACTACTGCCACCTAGTAAATCCTTTCCTTTCCTAGCCTGAATGCCCTTACGCTCCGAATCTACAATAAAACCAAAATCTTACTCAGATTCTCAACTCTCATTCCCGGAACGATCACTCTATACGATAACTCGACTATATCTTTGACTCGAGTATACGAATATGGCTTATACATATAAGCACATAGCACATCCCTTTTCTCGTAGCTTTTATATCCTTATATACTTAACAATCAAAGCGTACTCGCTTAACCTTGGCTATTTCTCAAATCATACTAACATAACTCTTTTACGACCATAGCTATCACTTATAGCTCTTAATAACAAACGATTTAATTTCCTTTTTCTTTTATTCCTTAATTCGAACCATACATACAAAACACATCCACATATATTCAATTTCAACCTCATATAAACAAACACAACTAATGCAATTCACAAGGATCATTTAGCACTTAAACTTCATCCGTTTTTAACCAAAAATCTGAATCCTACTTTCATTAAAGATCGAAATCAACACTTCCGTTTAATTACCAAAATTCGAACATAACACTTCTTAATCTTTGTCATGCAATCAAAATCTCACTTAGCCATTAAATCAACTTAATTTCACCTTTTTATTCCTAAGAACCCATTCAAGTTTTTCCATAAATCAACATACAAGAATGGATTTTAACATGCAAGGCAATACATCACATTTCCCACTTATTTTAGTTCTTAACTAGATCATTCCATTCACTTAAACACCAAATCATGTAACACCTAACTCATTCAACCAACATGCATTTACTTAATCAATAATTAACCCCTTTTTATCTTATTTTCATTCGACAAGAGCATAGTTTTCAACTCAAGGACTAATCAATAACTATGCACTAATTGATCTTCTTTAAAACTATCATGCAATCACTTTTAGGCCACATAAACTTAGTGTTCAACAAGATTAACTCACAAAAACCGAATTCCTCTTCTTTATTTAACAAAAAGCCGAAGCAAAATCCACATGCAATCCTCAATTTTTGATTTTCTAAGCAATAATCATATGCACATATTTATTTACTTCCTAACACAATCAATGGAATCATTTAATCAAGCACACACTTGAATTTCATCAAAAAAGCAAAACCCTTTTCCAAATTTTTAAGAAATCATAACATGCAACACTAAAATCAAACGATCACACCATGGAAAATCCACCCGGCTCTCCTTTGGATCATGGCCGGTGGTGGTCGAACTTGAGAAAGCCCATACCGGATCTCTTCTCGGGTTTATGACCTCCAATCACGCTTAAATTCACTCTCATGGTTATGCATCAAGAAATGGTTTTTCTTGAACACCACCATAGTGATTACTCAAAAAAAACCTTTATAATTACTTACATGCAAGTAGGAATCGAAGTGTATACCAAAAATAACAACTAATGGTAGCAATATCTCGTTGTTTGAGTGTGTTTTAATGGTTGCATGCAAGTGAGAGAGGTGAGAGATGAGAGAGCCGAGAGAGAGTGAGAGAGAGTGTTCGAGAGAGAGAGGAGAGAAAAAAAAGAAGAGAGAAAAGAGTGAGTGCACGGGAAAGAAGAAGAAAATGGGGGAGGAAGGAGTGATTTATACTCCACCAAAACAAGGGCAAAATGGTAATCTAGTAACTCCTTTTTTTGACTCACACATTCTTTCTCTTTTTACTCGAATGCAACAAAATTCAAATATAAAATATTTCTCTCTCGGAAAGTCGAGAATTATTGAAAATGACAATTTTAACACGTAGGTCTCGAAATTAGCTTTTTATCCATTACTCATAATAAGAATTTGAGCGAACGGTTGATAATATATGAATTTCGCAAACTTGCTTTAATAAATACATTTTCCATATAAAATCAATTCAAAAATGCAAAGACCAACAATTAAATTTACTCATCATTTTTAAAAAGTCTCTAGGACCATTACGAAGATAACAGAACAAATCCCATGTTTTTATCTTACTCGAATGATTTTATAAAAATGCACAAAGGTTAATTAAACCTGTATTTAATTCATATAATTCCTTTAAAATCCACAAAATTGACACAAAACACATAGTCATACATACAGTCAAGCAATCACACATATACAGTCACATAATGACTCAGGTCTGATCATAGAACTTATCCCTCTTTAATCTTTATCCTCTTTTACGCGTACCGGGTCACGTTCAACCTGACGGCCCGACGCTCAGCGTTTCGATTACGCTTCTCAACATCTTTACCAATCAACACGTCACTTAGGATGAAATACTTTATTTACTTATTCATTCACTTCATTCAGTCACACATAATTCACATTTTATATTATTTAATTCCATATTAGGACGGGTTCCGTTCTATCTGACGGCCCGACACCACAGCTTATCTTCTAAGCTGACTCTTTAAATTGGAACATTTTTATCCATGCTCCTTAACTCTAGTATACAGATAAGATAAATAATCATCACTTAGTCACATAATTATAACCACATCACATAACACATTCTTTATTCTCTTAATTACGACGCAAAATTCTCAGTCGTCACAGGATTTAAAGTTAATGACAATAAAAGTATGATCATGAAGCATGTATTTAGTGGAAGCAAGCTTTGAAATAGAGTTAGTATTTGCCATTTGGGAGAATTAGGGTTTCACAGAAAAATTCAAGTTTGAAAGTTTTGTAGAGAGAAAGAAGAATGTAAACAATTTGTGTGTATTGTGTGTATTGTGAATATGAGTAGTTTTGTCAAAAAACTGATAGGGATAGTATAATACAATAAGACATCATACACACGTGACAACATTTAATTGAACGACATTATTAGTGGACCAGATGATATGCTTAACTAGTTAATGTTGCATGACTTTTAAGGGACAGTTGTGTGTTACCTCGCCTGTCAGGTTGGCCACATCTAATATATTATTTTGAATTACAAACGACTCTCAAATTAAGCACGAAAATCACTTTTAAATATACTGAATTAAATCAAGTATGAATTAAGAAAAATAATTGTACAAAATCACAAAATACTCACAGTCGATATTTGAGCTTATTTGGATGCGATTACCTCATGAGGATTCAAATTGTCAGGACTTGACATACGTCTATAAGCAGTGATGTCAATCATTACCTTGGCCATGATCCAACTTAGTAGCAGTGGCCATTGGAGCTGTAGCTGTAGTACTTTCTTGCATGTTGAATTTAGTCAATAGATTATTTGTATACTTAGACTGATTAATGAAAATTCCCTCATCGGTCTGTGTTACTTGCAATCCAAGAAAGTAACTTAATTCCCTCATCATACTCATTTGATACCTTGATTTCATTAGATCAAAAAAATTCTTGCACAAGTTGTTGTTAGTAGACCCAAATAAGATATCACCAACCTAAATTTGTACCAAAAGCAGATCTTTACCCTTATTAATGTAAAATAAGGTTTTGTCAATATTACCTCTTTTGAAACCACTTTCAATCAGAAATTTTACAAGTGTTTCATACCATGCCCTTAGTGCTTGTTTGATTCCATACAAAGCTTTATAAATTCTGTACACATGATTAGGAAATCTAGGATCAATGAAACCAGGTGGTTGCTCAAGATATACCTCTTCTTCTAACTCTCCATTCAGAAAAGCACTTTTAACATCCATCTGAAGAACTTTGAATATTTTATGAGCAGAATAAGCCAAGAAAATCCTGAATAGCTTCCAGTCTTGCCACAGGAGCAAATGTTTCATCATAGTCAATGCCTTCTTATTATGAATATCCCTTTGTAACAAGTCTAGCTTTGTTCCTAATTATAGTGCCATCTAAGTATGTCTTGTTCCTGAAAATCCATTTTGTTCCAACTATTGATTTGTTCTTTGGTCTTGGAACAAGCTTCCACACTTCATTTCTCTCAAATTTATTTAATTCTTCTTGCATAGTTGTAATCCAATCAGCATCTTTGAGTGCATCTTCCACTTTATTTGGTTCCTTCTTAGAAAGAAAATTATGATATAGACATTCATGCTCAGTTGCACTCTTTGTTTGAACACCAGCATCAGGATCTCCAACGATAAGATCAGGTGTATGACCTTTTGTCCATATTACAATTTTTGGAAGTTTAGTCTCATTTCCTGATGCTCCCTCTGAATTAGATGCATCATTTTCATGTGAAGCTCCCCCTGTATCGGTGCTGTCATTTCCTGATTGAGTAGAGCATCTAGTCGAAGACTGTTCTCCAAATTGATCTCGATGTTCAGTTGAATGATCTCCTCCTGATGAGCTATCATTTGTTGAACTTGAGGAATTTCTAGTTGATTCTATATTTCCCGATGCATCAGTATCATCAGGATTTAATTCACTGGAGTTATGACTGTATGTGTATTGATGTTGCTCCCCCTTAACATGTGCATCTTCAATAATCAACTCTAGATCAGGATCAATATTTTCATCAGGATTTGACATATTGTCAGGATTTGACTCATCATCAGGATTAGAGTCATTTCCTGAATAGAGCTTTTTATTTGCAAATACAAGTTCTTCATGTGTATCTTCTTCAATTCCTGGAATCTTCTTGTCATAAAAAAACATGGATAGATTCAATAATGGCTCTTGTTATCAGATTGAATACTTTATAGGATTTAGAATATGGATATCCAACAAAAATACCCTCATCATATTTTTTGTCAAATTTTCCATGCATTTCAGGATGAGTTCTCAGTACAAAGCATTTACATCCAAAAATTTGAAGATACTTCAATCTCGGATTCTTTTCCTTAATCATTTTATAAGGAGTTAATCCATGTCTCTTAATAAGAGTCAAATTCTGAGTATAACAGGCAGTGTTGACAGCTTCAGTCCAAAAGTAAGTTGGAAGATTTGCTTCCATAAACATTGTTCTTTTAGCTTCAATCAGTGTCCTGTTTTTCCTTTCCACAACTCCATTTTGTTGAGGTGTCCCCGGAGCTGAGAATTGTTGAGAGATTCCTTTGCATCTGCATAATTCATTTATCTTGCAGTTCTTGAATTCAATGCCATTATCACTTTTAAGTATTTGCACTTTATACTTGGAGCCATTTTCAATTAATCTCAAGTGATCCAGAAGAACATTTAGAGTCTCATATTTCTTGTGCAAAAAAAATACCCATGTAAATCTGGTATATTCATCAACAACAACTAGGGTGTACCTTTTCTTGTTGAAAGACATTTGATAAGGCTTTTTGATGGATGATTCTGATTTGCTTTTAAATAATTTTCTTCTTTGCTTGCCTTGCTGACATACATCACACAAACCATCAGGGGAGTAGTACAGATTTGGTAGACCTATTATCAAATCTTTCTTTATCAATTCAATTAGATAATTGGAATTGAGATGAGAAAGCTTCTTGTGTCAGTTCCAACCTTCATCTACTGATGCTTTGCTTATGAAACAAGTCTCAGGTCCATCAGCATTTGCATGAAGTTTGGCTTCCTAGATTTTTCCATGCGTATACCCCTTGAAAACAACTTTCTTTATAATTTTATGAGCTACTTCATAGTGAATGTCATAAAATACAACATAGAAACCTCTGTCAGTAATTTGACTAATGCTCAACAAATTGTGCTTCAGTCCTTTTACCAGAGCTACATTTGGAATGATGACATTTCCAATGATTATGTTTCCATATCCCAGTGTTTTTCCTACATTTCCATCATCATAGGAAACCATTGGGCCAGCGTTCTCCTTATATTCTGACAACAAGGATTTATTACCAGTCATATGTGTTGAGCAGCCACTATCTAGTACTAGCACATTATTTTTATATCCCTACAATCAGAAATATGGAAATCAATTAGGATTTTTAAGAATTCACACTTGTTGGGTCCTTTTTGACATGTTATGTTTAAGTGCAGCAGAAGACTTCCTGATAGGATATGAACTATCAAGATTTGGTCTATCAGGATATTATCCATTAGGATTTGTCCTATCAATTATGGTTCCATAAGATGCATGTTCATTCAATTTGTCAGTTCTAGAAGAAATAGCATATTTATTGAACTTGGGCAAATGATCATGATTGTTGTGATACAGACTATGATACTCTTTACAAGTATAAATAGAATGCCAAATACTACCACAGTGGAAACAAGGGTTCTTTGGTTTGTAAAATATTGATCTACCACTAATATTAGACTCAGAAATAACAAATGCTTTCTTTTTATTTTTTCTACAATCAATAACAATATGATTAATATTACAACATTTAGAAAGAGTCTTTCTAGGAGCATCAGGAACATACTTATAATTACTTGCTATATTAATACCATGCTTTCCATTTCTACCTCTTTTCACAATGTGTTCATGAGGCTTATCAATGGCTTCACAAATTTTCTTTTTTAGTTGACTTTTAGATAGAAGACCTATGTTCTTACCTTTCTTTTCCTTAACTCTAAACTCAACTTTCTTTTCAACATGAACTTTAGAGGTACATCCTACTTCATAAACTGACTTGACTCTATTCTCATTAGAACTAACAAACTTAACTGGTGTTGTGTTGGTAATAATCTTATTAATATTTTTATCTATGTACTTATTATAACCTAGACACCCTTTCCAGTTTTTGTCATTTATGAAGTTGTAAACTTTCCTACCTGAAGTCATCCAAATCTTAAAAACTTCTCTTTCCTTTTCAAGAATTTTCTCTAGCATCGCATATTTTATGTGCATCTGAGCTTCATTATGTTTAGCCTTATTACATGCCTTTTCATTTTCATGCATACATATAAGCTCAGCTTCTAAATGATCATTTCTCTTTTTAATCCCTATATTCTCAGCAATTAAACTATCATTTTCAATTGACTTATTCCTAAAGTTAACATGCAGAGAATTTAAGAACCTTTTTAACTTAGACAAGTTCTCAGTATCTATGAGAAAATACAGTCATTTGTACCTTATCAGTAGAAAGCACATATTCTCCATGATTTTCCAATAGAGCATAGCATTCATCATCACTGTCAGGTCCTGATGTGTCCATCCTGTACCTGTTTAAGCTTGAGGTGAAGAGTGTCATTCTAGTTGACTTAGGATACTCAGTAGCAAGGTGTCCCCTTTCATAGCAGTTGGAGAAAGTCACATTGGCCTTGTCAAAATTTCTTCCCTTTGAATATTGACCTTCATTCTTTTTAAATTTCCCTTTGCCATCATAAGAGTACTTCTTATTAAAACCACCTTTTCTCTTTGGCTTTCCAAATCTCATCCTCCTAAAACCTAGTCACCAACATTGGAGCCATTTGAACAACTTGAGGATCATCAAATTCACTTTCAAAATCCTCATCAATATCGGTGTCAGGATTTGATGATTAATCAGTATCTGGCATCTTACCAATATTCCATTTTCTTAAATTCTCACTAGCCATTTCCTTGTACTTGTGAGTTTCAGCATTGAGTGCTAAAGTGTAATATATGGGACATATCGTGTAATTATTTTTGCTAATAAATAAATATTATGCATGTTCAGTATTTATTCTGTGAATTAATTGTTAAGTGGTATATGTGTTAGGATGTTTAAAAATAATATCAATTGAGTATTTTAATTTTTATATGTCCAAAATAAAATATAGATAATTGTCATATCTTCCTATTTATTTTTATGTTGATTTATGATTTTATAGAAAATTTATGGATTTTATAAAATCTTTTTCCAAGTATCTATAAACTATTTTATATAATCGGGAACCAACCGATGTCGCCGTTTTTTCGATTTTATAACCCGAAACTCTTCCAAGAACTCCTTCCTAACCTAATTGCAATATTCCGAGCTTTTTTCATGTTTTGACTTTTTCGATCCGGTATACGGTTTGTCCTGTGCGGATCTCGGCGCAATATTTTCGATACATTATTCATTTCGGTAACTCAATAAAACTCGTATTTTTGATAAACGAGATCTTTTTATTAAACTATTACAATTATCACCTCGTAATATGTGTAACCAGGCGTTGAGACCAAGACCGAAGTACAAATTGTACTGATTTGGATAATTATCCCGAAAACCGGTACCGTTTGGATCTATTTTTGTAAATAAACGTACCATTTTGTATTCAGAATGATCCAACGGGATACTAATTTTCTGTAATTATAAATAGCCTTTACTGTATTTTATTTCGTGCCGAAAATTATTTGCAAACAATAATTATATAATTTTACAGAGAAAATCTATATATTCATATAAACTTTCAAGAATCAAACATCAATTCGAAGGTGTTATTGAAATCCGTTTGGAAAGCTTGAGTAACCAAAACGAAGGGTTTGAAGAGTACTATCAGATTATATAAGTTCCAGAACTGCAGAATCAAAGGTTTATTTTCTATATTTTTATTTATTTTCGAATTATTTTGATTAAAAATATGAATTTTTGTACGGATGATTGTTTGAATGATTTGATGCTTGCATGTTGTAGAGCTTGTTCTCCTGATGATTTTCATATGTCATATGACTGATTTGGAGTTCAATAACATGTTCAAAAAGTTTAATTTTCGAATTTTAAAATTAGGGTTTATAACCCGTATGAATGTTCTTAATTGACAAATTAGGGCTTTTTATTCTCAGGGTTATTAGCTGTTGAAATATAGTTGGTTGTGTTCCTTATGAAATTTGCAATCGATTGGTATATAGCTCATTAACAGAGGATCCCTGAATCGAAGGGAGTTGTGTTTTGAAATTTACGTCGGGTCGCCGGAAACCGACGAACTTCTTGGCCAATTTCCGGCCAACCCAGGGGTTATTGATGTGTTTTGATTGCTTGGTTAAATTCCTGGTGTTTAGAAGATGTAATATGGAGGAGATGGTGGTGTGAGGATGCCGGGAACGTGTTCTCCGGCCATCCCCGTAATTTTCTGGTGACTGAACTGCAAAATTACAGATTAGTCCCTGAACTTTTGGGAACGATGAAGTTTCGTTCCTATAGTTTGCAAAGATTGCAAAAATAGGATTCCTGTTTATAAATTATTTAAAAATCATATTTCCTATTTATTTTAATTGTAAAAATTCATTTTGTAATTTCTGAAAATTCCAAAAATTGTTATTTTAATTCCAAAAATTATTTTTAATTCAAAAATAAATCTGAATTAATTAGTTAATTAATTTTAGTTAATAATTAATTGATTAATTGGTAAATTAATTCGAAAATTAATTGATTAATTGATTTAATTAATTATTAATTGATTTTAATTATTTACTTAATTAGATTTAATTACTTAAAAATGATTTAAAAATTCCGAAAATAGTTTCGAGCTTTAAAATATTATTTTAAATTATTTTCAAGGCTCGATAATTACTAGAAAATTATTTTGAAGCCAGATGTGGCCAACCGAACCCTGTTTATTACTTTAAAATTGATCCAATGACCCGTTTTAATTCCGAAAAATGTTTTAAAAATCATATTAAATACCCAAAAGCCTGTTTATGACCCCAGACTCCTTTATAAATGATATATCATTGATTGTTTGACGTGTTATGTGTTATATGTGACTTGTTGTTTAGCTGTCGGTCTATATGTTCGGTGTTTACTTGTTTATAACAGTAACTTTCAGTCCGTTAATCGGAGTTGGGTAAAATGAAGGTTAGATAGAAGTGTATACCGAATAGAATCGTACGAGTTGAGTATTGATAGATGCTTATAATGTGTGAGAAGAAGAGGCAAGGCTTAGGAAAGGGAAGTAGATAGTCGAGGAGTAAGACGGTTGTGATTGGAAGTTAGTGCAGTGTAGCAAGCTAGTACCAGGCAAGTGTTCTGAACTTTCTCGAGATATGTTATAGTTGATTGATAGTCCTGTTTTATATTGCAAGTTCTCTAAAGCACTGAACCCTAAACCTTGATTCCAGTTGTTGATTTTTAGCCGTAAACCTTACTCTTTCTAAACCATTGATTGTTGTATACCCGAATACGAATCACAGATATACGATACTACTCCACAAATACATACAAACTAAATGCGAAACACTAACTCAAATTGCTTACATACTCAAACTATTATACCTTATGCTTTGAAAGACCAAATCCTTGCAACCTTGAAACTTTGATTCCTTTGTTATCCAATTCTTTCATTACCTAACAACCATTCTTTGAAATTGACATATTGATCATTTGTGAAGATTGAAACCATTTCATTATTAAATATCCAATATTGCTTATGATTTTGTTTATTGCTTTACATTGTTTATTCTGTTATTATGTTAGAATTGGATTGTTTTATAAAATTGTGGACCAGATTCGTGTTCAGACCAGATTGGTGGTTAAGTTAGGCCAATGTGTGCCTTGGATCCAGTACTTAGAGCAGAGCTGTGTGCCTTGCTTGGGGTTAGTGCGTGACTGATCAGCAGCCTTACCTTGGTTTTTAAAATAAAAATATAATATCCAATTCTAAATCATTAATCATTGTTCACTTGATACTTTAACCCTTTTCACTTGATGATCATTATTCTCAGTCTTGTCATTATGACTTGTTGAGCTAGTTAGCTCAGTTGTGCGATGTTGTTTATGTTCTTATCCAGTTAAGAAGGAACCAGTTGGTAGCGAGGATCCCCAATCCAGTGCGAGAGCTTAGGGGTCCAGGTTGATCGAGTTAAGCTAGCTGGTAGCTTTTGAGATAGTTAAAGTTTGTAAAAGTTTGTAATAATGTTTAATGTTCAGTTCTAAGTTGGAATAGTTGGGATTTGGAGGTTTGTAATATAAGTGTGTGTGTGTGGCTTGTGGACATACTTTAACCTGTTGCGATCCGTGGTAGTTGGTAAGTAGGGTCAATGGATATTATTATTATATTTATTATTATTATAAGCAGGTTATAATAAGGTGTGTGTGTGTGGACCCCAAACTTCTGACCCGGGTTTGGAGGGTGCCACAGGTTTGGTATCAGAGCTACAGGTTATAAGTCACTGACACAAGCCTAGGTTGACGGGAATGGGTAGAGGGTTAAGATTAGAAGTAAGGAAATAGAATGATAGAACGTTGAGATGTTGAGTGCTACGATACAACAGGTATTAGTATAATTCACGTTGTGGTTCGAGATTCTTATATTGCGATATGATTTCAAATAGTAGCGATGAACGACTCTTTCATCTCCGTACCAGCTGATCACTCAGAGCCCTCAGTTGGAGTACCATCTTCAGATCCGCGTCCTGTTGTTCCATCAGTATTGTCTATTTTACCTCCACCTACGTTGCAGCCTGTACCACTGCAGGCTATTCTACCCCCAAGCATGAGGCCACCTATCAGAGGACCCCCACCTGCTGATTTAGGTTTTACTGGTCACTCAGTTATAGGTGTATCTTTTCAGTTCTCTTCCTATCCTATCCCATATCATCAGTTCAAGGCTTGCCTTATGGAGCAGCGATTCCTACGGGGTCAGATTGAGGAGCTATTGCATATTTTATGTACCAGGAGAGGTTGGGAGTGGTGAGAGGCGACTCAGAGAGAGACTCCAGGTATTTCGAAGAGCAGCTGCTGTGAGGATTATTGAGGCTACTCATGAGGATATCACCCCTGATTTTCTTGTAGAGTGGGCTAAGTGGGTTCTGGAGGAGCTTGAGGAGATTAGAGGACCAGACTTGCCCTGAGCTAGAGGCACAGAGATGGAGATGCTGATCAGTGCTATTGTGGTTTTTTTAGTATGTACAGTAGTGTGTAGTATGTATCAGTAGACTTTTGGGTTGTATTTATAGACTAGATCTGTTGACTAGTGAGTAGATTTGTTGTACCCTATTGCTTTTTCTTCCGAAGCGTCTTTATGCTTGTACTACCTAAAACTTTTGATCTATATATATCAGTACCTTTTCCTTTCCAGCATTGTCATTTACATTACTGCACCTATTTTCCTTTACTTTATTTATTGTACCAGTTATACCCATGTGATACCATGTACCCTATTCCCTTAACTGTTTATATTCTGTAAGAAAGCATGCAATTTACTTAGTTCAACTGTTACAACTGTTTTCAAAAAGAGATATTTTTGTTTTACAAAACTTTTCTTTTATGTAAAGGATTTGATTTAAAAGCTAAATAAGTTGTTTGATTCTTTACAGAAAATGCCTCCCAGAAGAAATACCCGCACCAACACCCAAAATGAAGAAACCAACAACAACAATAACAACCAAGATGATACTAACCAAAATGCAGACCCAGAACCCATAGACCCAGCAATAGCCCAGATTCTTCAAATCTTGGCTCAACAAACAGTTCACCTGACACAACAGCAACAAAGACAAACCAATCCCCAGGTAACTTTCAAAACTTTTCAGGCAGTAAACCCACCAGAATTCAAGGGTTCCCTAGATCCGATTGAAGCGAATGTTTGGTTAAAGGAAATAGATAAGTCAGTTTGCTTTAGTTAAAGTGAAGGAAGAACAGAAGGTGGAATTTGCAAGTTATTATTTAAAGAATGAGGCCACCTATTGGTGGGAGACTGTGAAGATATTGGAAGGTACATATGTTATTACTTGGGAGAGGTTTAAGGAATTGTTTTTAGAAAAATATTTTCCCCTAGTTTGTTCAGGATCAGATGGAGCTGAAGTTTTTAGAGTTAAAGCAAGGAAATATGTCGGTAGCTGATTATGAGAGTAAGTTCGAGGAGTTGTCAAGGTATGTGCCGTCATATGTAGATACTGACAGGAAGAAGGCCAAGAGATTCCGTCAAGGTCTGAAGCCATGGATCAGAGGGAAGGTAGCTATCTTTGAATTGGATACCTATGCAGGAGTTGTACAGAAGGCCATGATTGGAGAGACTAGAGAGCGAGATGTCACAAAAGGAAAAGGAAAGTAAGAAGAGGATGTTTGAAGGGAATGAAGGTTAGTCACAACCAGGGAAGTTTCCAAATTTTAAGAACGGCAAGTTTCAGCCAGGGAAAAATTTTAATTTCAGAAAGCAAAATGCAGGCGACGGTGGTCAAAGCAACCGTCCAGTCAACATGAATCAGCCGAATCAGTTGAGGCTAACTTTTCCAGATTGTCAGGCATGTGGGAAGAAACTATGGAGGAGTCTGTAATAAGTTGAATGTGGTTTGTTTGAAGTGTAATCAGAAAGGGTACTATTCAAGGGAGTGCCGCAATCAGCCAGCGAGAGAGCCAGCAAGCAAGGATCAGCCTACCCGGAATCCAGCGGTTAAGGTTCCAGCTATTGGATTTACATGCTTTAAATGTGGGAAGCCAGGACATATAGCTAGGGATTGCAAGACACTAGCCCTAGTCAGTAATGTATTGAGAATTATGGGATCTACCCCAGCAGTAAATGAGATCCAAGGGCTAGAGTTTTTGATATGTTTGTGAATGACGCTATCCAGGATACTGATGTCGTGGCAAGTACGCTTAATATGAATTCTTTAAGTGCCAAAGTGTTAATAGATTTGGGAGCAACTCGATCAGTTTATTTCTCAAGATTTTGTTAGTAAGTTAAATTATCGGGTTGAGTATTTAAATGAAATAATCACTGTGGAATTAGCAAATCAAGAATGTATATATGTTAATCAAGTTTATGGGGAATGTGAGATTGAGATTTCTGGTAATAAGTTTTGTGTAGATTTGATACCATTTAAGCTAGGAGAGTTTGACGTTATCTTAAGGATGGATTGGTTATCTAAGCACGATGCCCATATAGATTGTTAAAATAAGAAGGTAATGGTAAAGATGCCAGACTGAGAGGATAGTAACGTTTAAGAGTCAAAATCAAGCAAAGAAGTTCTTTACAATGATTCAAGCTAAAAAGTTATTACGGCAAGGATGCGAGCATTTCGTTGCTTATGTGATTGATAGAAGTCAGGAGCCAGCAAAACTTGAAGATATTCCAGTAGTCAATGAATTTCCAGACGTGTTTCCCGATAAGTTACCAGGACTTCTTCCAGACAGAGAAATTGAGTTTGCGATCGACTTAGCAACTGGAACAGAACCGGTATCCAAGGCCCCGTACTAGAATGGCACCCATTAAGATGAAGGAACGAGCAAAACAATTGCAAGACTTGTTAGAGAAAGGAGTAATCAGACCCAGTATATCCCCATGGGTTGCACCGGTATTATTTTTCAAGAAGAAAGATGGAAGCATGAGATTGTGCATCAACTATCGGGAGCTCAATAAGCTTACAATCAAGAACAAGTATCCGTTACCCAGAATTGATGATTTGTTTGACCAATTGAAGGGAGCCAAGTACTTCTCCAAGATCGATTTAAGATCGGGATATCATCAACTAAAGATTAAGCCAGAGGATATATCAAAGACAGCTTTTTGGATAAGGTATGGACATTATAAATTCTTAGTGATGTCATTCAGGATTAACCAATGCCCTGACAGCATTCATGGACCTGATGAACAGAATTTTCAAGAAAATTCTTGTAAAAGTTTGTTATTGTGTTTATAGATGATATTTTGATTTATTCAAAGACAGAAGATGATCATGCAGAACATTTGAGGACAAGCTTTGGAGATTTTGAGAAAGAAAAAGTTATACGCTAAATTTTTAAAGTGTGAGTTTTGGTTACAGGAAGTTCAGTTCTTAGGACACATAGTCAATAATGAAGGGATCAAAGTGGACCCAGCGAAGATTGAAGCAATTACAAATTGGGAAAGACCGAGAACACCAACAGAGGTAAGAAGTTTCTTGGGATTAGCGGGATAGTATCGCCGATTTGTTCAAAATTTCTCAATGATTGCAACACCATTGACGAAGCTTACATGGAAGAATGAAAAGTTCATATGGAACGATAAATGTGAAGAAAGTTTTCAGGAATTGAAGTGAAGATTAATTACGGCACCTGTTTTGTCACTTCCAGATGATCAAGAGAATTTTGTAATCTATAGAGATGCTTCTCATAAAGGACTCGGATGTGTTCTGATGCAGCACGAAAAGGTTATTGCATATGCGTCAAGGCAATTGAAACCACAAGAACAGAAAGTATCCTACCCATGATTTGGAGCTAGCAGTCATAGTATTCGCTTTGAAGATTTGGAGACATTATCTATATGGAGAAAAATGTGAGATTTATTCGGATCACAAAAGCTTGAAGTACATATTCACACATAAGGAGCTTAACATGAGAGAGAGAAGATGGTTAGAGTTTATCAAGAATTATGACCTGCACGATTAACTATCATCCCAGTAAAGCAAACGTTGTGGGGGATGCGTTAAGGTCAGAAAGAAAAGTTGAATGTGTTATCAGTACCAGAAGAGATATACAAGGAATTTCAGAAACTGGAATTGGAAATTAGAGTTTGCAAGCCTGATGAAGCAAAAGTGTATAGTATGACTTAACAACCCGAGTTATTAAAGAAGATAAGGAAGTGTCAAGAAGAGGTAATGGATCAGGACATTAATCTTTTGGTAGGTGAAAAATTATGCACGCAAAAGGGCGATCAAGGTATTCTTAGGTCTTCTTCTAGAATTTGGATTCCACCAGTGACGGAGTTAAAGAATGAAATTTTACAGGAAGCTCATAATTCAAGGTATGCAATCCATCCAAGGAGTACCAAGATGTATAGAGATTTAAAGGAAAATTATTGGTGGCCAGGATATGAAGAGGGAAATTGTGGAATGGGTTAGCAGATGTTATACATGTCAGAGAGTTAAAGCAGAGCACCAGAGACCAAGTGGATTGTTGCAGCCATTAGAGATTCTTGAGTGGAAGTGGGAGCATATTGCCATGGATTTCATAGTCGGATTACCAAGAACGAAAGCTAATCATGATGCCATTTGGGTTATAGTGGACAGACTTACCAAGTCAGCTCATTTTCTGCCTATAAATGAAAGATTTTCACTAGACAAGTTAGTCCATATGTACCTAAAAGAAATCATAGTTCGTCATGGAGTCCCAGTGTCTATCGTATCCGATCGAGATCCGAGATTTAATTCGAGATTTTGGAAAAGTTTTCAAGATTGTTTGGGAATGAAACTGAATATGAGTACGACTTACCATCCACAGACGGACGGCCAAAGCGAAAGGAAAATCCAGACGATCGAAGACATGTTACGTGTTTGTGCCATTGATTTCAAAGAAAGTTGGGACAAGCATTTACCCTTGGTAGAATTTGCTTACAACAACAATTATCATGCCAGTATCGGGACTGCCACCCTATGAAGCTCTTTATGGACGCAAATGTCGCTCTCCCGTATATTGGGACTGAAAGGAATATGTCCTAAGTCCAATCATGTATGAGGATTTAGGAATAACTTTTAAGTAATCTGTTTTGATTTCATTGATATTAATAAAAGACTTGTTTTGTTTTTATTACGGGCTTTATCTATTTAAGTGTTTAAATAAGATATACCATAGTTTAGAGTAAAGCTTTTTATGGATTATGATGAGATCATATTAGTGAGACCTAAAAAGATGATAACTCTAAACTTAAATAGTTCCTGGTCATAGGATTACTAACTGGTAATTAATAATCCGCAAAGATCGGTACATACTATGCTTGCTTCATTATGAAGGATGTCTGTTCTCATAGACATTTGTGTGGTGACACTATAGCTAGTATGTAGGTGCTTATTATAGAATAAGTTCACTGAACATGACTCGCACAGCTGAACAACTGATGGAGTTCACTCACGTGTCAGCAGTTGTTCACATAGTGATAGTTGTACAAGTATCCTTAGACTTGAGGTCATCATAGTCATCTTGTGTACACTGAACTATGCTTTGGTTTAGTTCTTAGTTTCCAGGGACAATTATTAGGGCTCTACTGGGTATAGGAATTTGTACACGAAGATAGTGTATGATCAATAAAGGATCTACCCCTTCCAGTGAAGGAAGCGAATGTTCAAGGCTGATCCACTTATGCTAGTTCAGGAATCTCTGGCCAGAGTGAATGAAATTAGAAAGAAGTTTCTAATTTGCATAGAACTACGCATAGTAAATGGTAAGCAAGTGATTGAATTAGATAGGCTTGACACAAGATCCATGCCTTGTATTTAATCGGGACATTGTAGGGTAGAAGGAGTTTATTGTACGGTAACTATTCACTGAATAGGTTCTTGGTATTCTAAGCAGTGAATTCATATTATCCGGATAGTCGCGATATGCTGAGAAGTATCCCTCACGATGTAGAATAAATGTGATTAATTAATTAATCATATTTAATAGATTAGAGAATTTATATAAATAATGATAAAATAGTTTTATTATAATTTATTTCTACTACCGGCTTAATATTGAACCTACAGGGTCACACCATAAAAAGAGAATGATTTAATGGTGGAGGAATTAATTAATAATGGCTAAATAATTATTTATTTGTGAAATAAATAATTAATTGGCAAATTTAATAATTGATTAAATGAGATTTAATTGATTATAAATTAATTAAGAAAAGTTCTTAATATTATTAATTAAGGATTTAATTTTTAGAAATTAAATCAAGAGAGAATTATTTCAAAAGTGTTTAGAAAAAGAATTAATAATTAAAAGGTGTTTTAATTATTAATGAGAATAATAAATGGGATAATAATAATAATATTTATGGGAAAATTTCAGCTGAAAATTTTGCCTATAAATACACAATTATAGATCCTATTTTTATTCGAACCACAAAAAACCAAAAAGTTTGGAAAACCCAATTCTCTCCACCTCCTTCCTCCTCCTTAACATCGTTTTCTTGGTGGATACCGGTGGAGTGCTTCACACTTGAGGAGCAACTGCTAAGGATCTTTGATCGTTGTTTCCGAATTATTTTAAAAGGTTAGATTCGATCCCTATGTTTTTAGCACGATTTATATGCTTTTATTTGGATTTTGTATGTGTAAAAGTGTTTTGCCATGCCCCCGCTGTGTTTAAAATCCAACAATGGTATCAGAGCTTAGGTTGTATGCATATAGATATGTGGTAAAAATTTCAGAATTTTATATGCTTGTATGAATTAAATATGATTTTTACAAGTTATATCATGGATTAATTTTGTCTGATGAGAAATCAGTTTCTCAGAATAATTTTGAATGTTGATCTGGGTTCTACAAGTGTTGTAGATCGTCTGGGTATTTTTTTCATAATTTTATGATGTATAGATTTTTTATTATGAATTTTTGGAGTTGTTTCAATTAAAATTCGTAATTAAATAAGTATAAATATATGTATATAAAGTATATATATATATGTTTGTATTGTATGTATATATCTGCTGCATCTGCTATGTTGTTACTGTGGCACGGACAAAGAAAAAGAACAGAAACAACAAGGTACACAGATGTCAGGCGGCACGCTGATCGAGAAAGAAAAAGACGGCGGCTGCTGCAAAAGAAAAAAAACAATAGGGGTGTAACGCATTCCGGGAATACGTTACACATCTGTGGCGCATTCACGGAATGCGTTACACCTTTTAATTGGTTAAAAGGGTTGTAACACATCACCAGAATGCGTTACAGGGCTTGTAACGCGTTCCTGTAATGCGTTACAGCCCGACTGTTTACATTAAAATTGATTTTCTGGGAGTTTCGTAACTCCGTTTTAGGCGTGCAATATACCGTTGGATTCATTTTTTTGAGACGGATCTAATGGACTGATCAATTTTAGTTTATATAAAAGTTTTGAACTGTTTATATTTCCATGAAGTGTTTTAAAGCTGTTTCTAACTGTTTTAACTGCTTTTAAATGCTTCATGTGATACATAGAGATGTATAATGCTTAGACTAATGTGCTAGATGATATAAAATGCCTACCTTGATGTTTATTCATGTTTATATATGTGATATATGCTTAGTTTATCATGCGATGATAGATTTAGGTGAACTTAAATGAACATAAGGCGTTTGTTAGACAACCTAGTATAGTGAAATTGTTTCATAACCTTAATAACAATATTATGAATACAATCATGAGATTCTTGTGTTTGTGAAACACGTAATTGAATATGAATTTTCGATATGAGAGAAAGGATGATTCTGTCAACAACATATTTCTATCTGTAAGAAAGGGTTATTAAGTGACGCCTCTTGATAATGCTCCACCCGATCTGGGAATCATCTGATTATTGATTATTGATTTGAAATATTTAATTTAAAAGGAAGAATTTCTTTATAATATGATTATGATTGTAACGTAATATAATCCCTCTAAAATTAAATAATATCAAGTAGTAATTGGCCAATGATACAACGGGCTTGTGTCGGTCATAGCCTTCCAACATGATAGAAAAGTAGTTCTTATTTTTGAATCATTATCGGTTCGTGCTACAGCCGAGGGCTTTGATTTCGAAATAAGAAATACTTGTCTATTACATAGAGATGTGTACATTGAATAAGAATCTAAAGGTCGATACGTGCTACAGCCGTGGGCCTTTGAGGACTGATTCAACTGTACGGAATGTTGGGTTAGACTTGACTCAGAATATTGAGTTTGTCGTGCCACAGCCGAGACTCAATTATTCAAGAGGCTAAAGTTTGATTAGGGAATAACATAAGATGTAATTGACAAGAGTTGTCTGCCTATTGAACATTACATGGCGGTTCGTGCTACAGCCGGGGTTGTGTAATGGAATGTAGGATCCCTATTCCCACTAGCATTATAAATGCTTAATTTTTCACGTAGGGGGTTGAATAAATTAGGTAAACTAGTGGGAGCCACTTATGAATAAAGACCCGATTCATATAGTGTTTTAAAATGAATTCGAATATTTGCTAATTGCTGTTATGTGTTTTTCATTTACGGATTTACAATATACATTATGTCTTCTGCACTATCACTCAGGAGCATACTGGATGCTTACAAATTGACTGGTCCTAATTATGCTGACTGGCTTCAAAACTTGAGAATTGTTCTCAGGATTGAGAAGCTGGAATACGTGATTGACTCACCTAAGCCTACTGAACCTGCTAGTGATGCACATAATGATGAACATGTTGTCTATCGTAAGTGGACAGATGATGTAAATGTTGCTCAATGCATCATGCTAGCTTCCATGAACATTGAGCTACAGAAGCAACATGAGCATATGGATGCTCACACTATCCTCATGCATCTACAAGAGTTGTATGATATGGCGGGGAGGACAGCTCGATATGAGATATCGAAGGAGTTGTTCGGTTGTAGGATGTCTGAGGGATCATCTGTGAATGACCATGTACTTAAGATGATCAATTTGATTGAACGTCTTGGACAACTTGGTTTTGCCATGGATGGGGAGCTGAGCCAAGACTTGGTCTTGCAATCGCTTCCGAGTTCGTTCTCAGCAGTTTGTTGTGAACTTTCACATGAATAAGTTGGATGTCAGCCTGCCTGAACTCCACAACATGTTGAAGACCGCGGAATCGAATTTCCCCCCTAAGAAGAGTTCTGTTCTTTTAATTGGTGAAGGTTCCAATCCTAATAAAAGGAAGAGGAACTCTTCCAAGAAGAAGAAAGTAGGTGAAGAAAATCCGGTTCCACCAAAAGCTGAAGACCCCAAGAGCAAAATTGTTTGCTTTCACTGTAACAAGGTGGGACACTGGAAGAGGAACTACAAGGTTTACCTTGCAGAATTGAAGAAGAAGAAGGGTAGTGAGACTACCACTTCTGATTCAGGCTTGTTCATGATAGAAGTGAATATGTCATTAAATCAAATTTCTACTTGGGTATTAGATACCTCCTGTGGTTCTCAGATCTGCAATTTATTGCAGGGACCAAGGAGAAGTAGGACTCTTGAGGAAGAGGAGGTGATTCTACTGATGGGAAATGGAGCAAGAGTTGCTGCTGAAGATGTAGAATCATTTCATTTACATATGCCTACGGGCAAGACTATTGTTTTAAATAATTGTTATTTTGTTCCCTCGATTGTGAGGAATATTATTCCCACGTTAGACTTGGCTGGATTTTCATTTATTATTGAGAATAATGAATGTTCTATTCTTAGAGATAATATTGTTTATGGATGTGGTACTTTAAATAATGGTCTGTATAAATGTGACATAATTTACTTCAGATTGAACAAACTAATAAAAGAAAAGGGATGATGAAAATTTCACTTCATAGTGGCATTGCAGTCTCCATTTAGTAGACATGGAGAGAGGGCTGCAAATTTGCTAGGAATGGTACACACAGATGTATGTGGACCAATGTCTAAGCAAGCCATGGGTGGATTTTCATACTTCATTACTTTCATGGATAATAGATCTAGATTCAGATATGTGTTTGATGAAACACAAGTCTGAAGCCTTTGAATAGTTCAAAGAGTATAAGTATAAAGTGGAGAAACAAACCAAACATAGTATTATAATTCTTCGATCAGATCGAGGTGGTGAATAGTTTAATGGAGTGTTTCTGGATTATCTCAAAGTAAATGGTATAGTCTCCCAGTGGACTCCTCCAGATTGGTATCTGAAAGGAGAAATCGAACTTTGTTAGACATAGTTCGGTCCATGATGAGCTATGCAAATCTTCCAGTATTCCTATGGGGTTATGCATTGGAAACCTCAGCATATTTACTGAATATGGTGCCTTCCAAAATCTGTTCCTCAAACTTCGTATGAGATATGGAAAGAAAGGAAACCGAGTCTTAAACACGTTAAGATTTGGGGATGTCCAGCTTATGTCAAGAAAGTTGACCCAGATAAGCTGGAATATCGATCCGTAAAATGTAGTTTTGTGGGATATCCTAAAGAGACTTTAGGGTATTACTTTTGCACCGATCATCGGGTGTTTGTCTCCAGACATGCTACCTTCTTGGAAAAGGAGTTTATCCTTGAAGGAAACAGTGGGAGCAAAATTGAACTTGATGAAGTTCAAGAAGCACAAACTACTACAGATCAAGTGGAAACACCTGTTCTGACTAAACAACCTTTTGTGGAACAGCCCATTCATAGACCAGGGAGAGTATCTCGCCAACCTAAGAGGTAATATGGCCTTGTCATTGAGAATGACAATGAGTTGTCGATCATTGATGATGACGACCCTGTAACCTATAATGAGGCTATGAGTAGTGTTGACTCAGAGAAATGGCATAGTGCCATGAAATCCAGAATGGAATCTATGTATACGGTATACAAAAGATAGATTATAGCAGATGGCCAGGTGGAGACCTATAAGGCCAGGCTTGTGGCAAAAGGATTCAAACAAAGGCAATGGATTGACTTTGATGAAACCTTTTACATGTAGCCTTGTTAAAATCAGTTCGGATTTTGCTTGCGATTGCTAGCTTACTACGACTATGAGATCTGGCATATAGCCAGATGGTTTTCTTTCCAAGAGAAATGAAAACCTAGTGTGTAAGCTGCTGCGAACCATATGTGGTTTAAAGCAGACTTCTCGAAAGATGGAACATTCATTTTGATGAGACAATCAAAGAGTTTGATTTTATCAAAAACGTAGATGAACCATGCGTCTACAAAAGGGTTAGTGGGAGCGCGGTAACATTTCTTGTATTGTATTGAATTAGAGTTGACACACATAACAACATAGCAGACCCACTCATAAAGCTACTTTATGAAAGTCACTTTGATCGTAATAAAGACAAGATGGGTATTAGATACCAGAGTGATTGGCTTTAGTACAAGTGGGAGATTGGATTTAGGAATAACTTTTATGTAATCTGTTTTGATTTCATTGATATTAATAAAAGACTTGTTTTGTTTTTATTACGGGCTTTATCTATTTAAGTGTTTAAATAAGATATACCATAGTTTAGAGTAAAGCTTTTTATGGATTATGCTGAGATCATAATAGTGAGACCTAAAAAGATGATAACTCTAAACTTAAATAGTTCCTGGTCATAGGATTACTAACTGGTAATTAATAATCCACAAAGATCGGTACATACTATGCTTGCTTCATTATGAAGGATGTCTGTTCTCATAGACATTTGTGTGGTGACACTATAGCTAGTATGTAGGTGCTTATTATAGAATAAGTTCACTGAACATGACTCGCACAGCTGAACAACTGATGGAGTTCACTCACGTGTCAGCAGTTGTTCACATAGTGATAGTTGTACAAGTATCCTTAGACTTGAGGTCATCATAGTCATCTTGTGTACACTGAACTATGCTTTGGTTTAGTTCTTAGTCTCCAGGGACAATTATTAGGGCTCTACTGGGTATAGGAATTTGTACACGAAGATAGTGTATGATCAATAAAGGATCTACCCCTTCCAGTGAAGGAAGCGAATGTTCAAGGCTGATCCACTTATGCTAGTTCAGGAATCTCTGGCCAGAGTGAATGAAATTAGAAAGGAGTTTCTAATTTGCATAGAACTACGCATAGTAAATGGTAAGCAAGTGATTGAATTAGATAGGCTTGACACGAGATCCATGCCTTGTATTTAATCGGGACATTGTAGGGTAGAAGGAGTTTATTGTACGGTAACTATTCACTGAATAGGTTCTTGGTATTCTAAGCAGTGAATTCATATTATCCGGATAGTCGCGATATGCTGAGAAGTATCCCTCACGATGTAGAATAAATGTGATTAATTAATTAAGCATATTTAATAAATTAGAGAACTTATATAAATAATGATAAAATAGTTTTATTATTATTTATTTCTACTACCGGCTTAATATTGAACCTACAGGGTCACACCATAAAAAGAGAATGATTTAATGGTGGAGGAATTAATTAATAATGGCTAAATAATTATTTATTTGTGAAATAAATAATTAATTGGAAAATTTAATAATTGATTAAATGAGATTTAATTGATTATAAATTAATTAAGAAAAGTTCTTAATATTATTAATTAAGGATTTAATTTTTGGAAATTAAATCAAGAGAGAATTATTTCTAAAGTGTTTAGAAAAAGAATTAATAATTAAAAGGTGTTTTAATTATTAATGAGAATAATAAATGGGATAATAATAATAATATTTATGGGAAAATTTCAGCTGAAAATTTTGCCTATAAATACACTATTATAGACCCTATTTTTATTCGAACCACAAAAACCCAAAAAGTTTGGAAAACCCAATTCTCTCCACCTCCTTCCTCCTCCTTAACATCGTTTTCTTGGTGGATACCGGTAGAGTGCTTCACACTTGAGGAGCAACAGCTAAGGATCTCTGATCGTTGTCTCCGAATTATTTTAAAGGTTAGATTCGATCCCTATGTTTTTACCATGATTTATATGCTTTTATTTGGATTTTGTATGTGTAAAAGTGTTTTGCCATGCCCCCGCTGCGTTTAAAATCCAACAGGGACGAAGTAGGAGAACACAAAATACTTGGACCTGAATTGGTGCAAAAGACGAAGGAAGTTATTGAAGTTATCCAGAAGAGATTGATAGCAGCACAAGACCGTCAAAGGAAATATGTAGATCAATCAAGGAAAGATATGGAATTTGAAGAAGGAAATCTGGTGTTACTGAAAGTATGGTCGTGGAAACGATTGACACGATTTGGAAAGAAAGGAAAACTGAGCCCAAGATATGTCGGACCTTCTGAGATTTTAAAGCGCGTTGGCAAGGTAGCTTACGAGTTAGCGTTACCTTTGCACATGGAGCACATTCACAATGTTTTTCACAGTATCGATGCTTAAGAAGTATAGTCCAGACTCCAGGCATGTAATCAAATATGAGCCAGTAGAACTTCAAGCAGATTTTTTGTATGTAGAGAATCCGATAGAGATTCTAGAAGAAAGAGAGAAAATGTTAAGAAATAAAGTGGTAAAGTTAGTAAGAGTACTGTGGAGAAACCCAAGGGTTGAAGAGTCAACCTGGGAGTTAGAAAGTGATATGAGAGAAAAGTACCCTAATTTATTTCCTTAGGAGATTCTGAGGATAAAATCCTTTTAAGGGGGGAAGGATGTAATATCCGGGACATATCGTGTAATTACTTTTGCTAATAAATAAATATTATGCATGTTCAAGTATTTATTCTGTGAATTAATTGTTAAGTGGTATATGTATTTGGATGTTTAAAAATAATATCAATTGAGTATTTTAATTTTTATATGTCCAAAAAAAATATAGATAATTGTCATATCTTCCTATTTATTTTTATGTTGATTTATGATTTTATAGGAAATTTATGAATTTTATAAAATCTTTTTCCGAGTATCTATAAACTATTTTATATAATCGGGAACCAACCGACGTCACCCGTTTTTACATTTTTATAACCCGAAACTCTTCCGAGAACTCCTTCCTAACCTAATTGCAATATTTCGAGCATTTTCCATGTTTCGACTTTTTTGATCCGGCGTACGGTTTGTCCTGTGTGGGTCCTGGCGCAATATTTTCGATATATTATTCGTTTCAGTAACTCAATAAAACTCGTATTTTTGATAAACGGGATCTTTTTATTAAACTATTATAATTATCACCTCGTAATACGTGTAACCAGGCGCTGAGACCAAGACCGCAGTACAAATTGTACTAATTTGGATAATTATTCGGAAAACAGGTACCGTTTGGATATGTTTTTATAAATAAACGTACCATTTTGTATCCGGAATGATCCAACGGGATACTAATTTTCCGTAATTATAAATAGCCTTTACCGTATTTTATTTCGTACCGAAAATTATTTGCAAACAGTAATAATATAATTTTACAGAGAAAATCTATATTTTCATATAAACTTTCAAGAATCAAACAGCAATTCGCAGGTGTTATTGAAATCCGTTTGGAAAGCTTGAGTAACCAACACGAAGGGTTTGAAGAGTACTATCAGATTATATAAGTTCTAGAACTGCAGAATCAAAGGTTTATTTTCTATATTTTTATTTATTTTTGAATTATTTTGATTAAAAATATGAATTTTTGTACGGATGATTGTTTGAATGATTTGATGCTTGCATGTTGTAGAGCTTGTTCTCCTGATGATTATTATATGTCATATGACTGATTTGGAGTTCAATAACATGTTCAAAATTAAGTTTAATTTTTGAATTTTAAAATTATGGTTTATAACCCGTATGAATGTTCTTAATTGAAAATTAGGGCCTTTTGTTCTAGGGGTTATTAGCTGTTGAAATATAGTGGGTTGTGTTCCTTATGAAATTTGCAATCGATTGGTATATAGCTCGTTAACAGAGGATCCCTGAATTGAAGGGAGTTGTGTTTTGAAGTTTACGTCGGGTCGCCGGAAACCGGCGAACTTCTTGGCCAATTTCTGGGCAACCCAGAGGTTATTGATGTGTTTTGATTGCTTGGTTAAATTCTTGGTGTTTAGAAGATGTAATCTGGAGGAGATAGTGGTGTGAGGATGCGGGGAACGTGTTCTCCGGCCATCCCCGTAATTTTTCGGCGACTGAACTGCAAAATTACAGTTTAGTCCCTGAACTTTTGGGAAAGATGAAGTTTAGTCCCTGTAGTTTGCAAAGTTTGCAAAAATAGGATTCTTGTTTATAAATTATTTAAAAATCATATTTCCTATCTATTTTAATTATAAAAATTCATTTTTAATTACTGAAAATTCCAAAAATTGTTATTTTAATTCCAAAAACTATTTTTAATTCAAAAATAAATCTGAATTAATTAGTTAATTAATTTTAGTTAATAATTAATTGATTAATTGGTCAATTAATTCGAAAATTAATTGATTAATTGGTCAATTAATTCGAAAATTAATTGATTAATTGATTTAATTAATTATTAATTGATTTTAATTAATTTTTTAATTAGATTTAATTATTTAAAAATGATTTAAAAATTCTGAAAAATAGTTTCGAGCCTTAAAATATTATTTTAAATTGTTTTCAAGGCACGATAATTACTAGAAAATTATTTTGAAGCCATATGTGGCCAACCGAACCCTGTTTATTGCTTTAAAATTGATCCAACGACCCGTTTTAATTCCGAAAAATGTTTTAAAAATCATATTAAATACTCGAAAGCCTATTTATGACTCGAGACTCCTTTATAAATGATATATCATTGATTGTTAGACGTATTACGTGTTATATGTGACTTGTTGTTTAGCTGTCGGTCTATATGTTCGGTGTTTACTTGTTTATAGCGTAATTTTCAGTCCGTTAATCGGATTTGGGTAAAATGAAGGGTAGATAGAAGTGTATACCGAATAGAATCGTACGAGTTGAGTATTGATAGAGCTTATAATGTGTGAGAAGAAGAGACAAGGCTTAGGAAAGGGAAGTAGATAGTCGAGGAGTAAGACGGTTGTGATTGTAATTTAGTGTAGTATAGCAAGCTAGTACCAGGCAAGTGTTCTGAACTTTCTTCAGATATATTATAGTTGATTGATAGTCCTATTTTATATTGCAAGTGCTCTAAAGCACTGAACCCTAAAACTTGATTCCAGTTGTTGATTTTTGAGCGGTAAACCTTATTCTTTCTGAACCATTGATTGTTGTATATCCGAATACGAATCACAGATATACGATACTACTCCACAAATACATACAAACTAAATGCCAAACACTGACTCAAATTACTTACATACTCAAACCATTGTACCTTATGCTTTGAAAGACCAAATCCTTGCAACCTTGAAACTTTGATTTCTTTGTTATCCAATTCTTTCATTACTTAACAACCATTCTTTGAAATTGACATATTGATCCTTTGTGAAGATTGAAACCATTTCATTATTAAATATCCAATGTTACTTATGATTTTGTTTATTGCTTTATATTGTTTATTCTGTTATTATGTTAAAATTGGATTGTTTTATAAAATTGTGGACCAGATTCGTGGTCAGACCAGATTGGTGGCCAATGTGTGCCTTGGATCCAGTAATTAGAGCAGAGCTATGTGCCTTGCTTGGGGTTAGTGTGTGACTGATCAGCAGCCTAACCTTGGTTTTTAAAATAAAAATATAATATCCAATTCTAAATCATTAGTCATTGTTTTCACTTGATACTTTAACCCTTTTCACTTGATGATCATTATTCTCAGTCTTGTCATTGTTACTTGCTGAGCTAGTTAGCTCATTTGTGCGATGTTGTTTATGTTCTTATCCAGTTAAGAAGGAACCAGTTGGTAGCGAGGATCCCCAATCCAGTGCGAGAGCTAGGGGTCCAGGTTGATCGAGTTAAGCTAGCTGGTAGCTTTTGAGACAGTTTAAGTTTATAAAAGTTTGTAATAATGTTTAATGTTCAGTTCTAAGTTTGAATAGTTGGGATTTGGACGTTTGTAATATAAATGTGTGTGTGTGGCTTATGGACATACTTTAACCTGTTGCGGTCCGTGGTAGTTGGTAAGTAGGGTCACTGCATATTATTATTATCTTTATTATTGTTATAAGCAGGTTATAATAAGGTATGTGTGTGTGTGGACCCCAAACTTCTGACCCGGGTTTGGAGGGCGCCACATAAAGCCTTCATTTTCTGACCTTTCCTGTTCTTTCTTTGTTGGATCTCAAAATCATGGGTTTTTAGCATCCCATAGACTTCATCAAGTGATAGTTGATCAAGATCAAACTGATGCCTGATAATGGATGCCTATGTATCCCATTCTTCAGGAAAAGCCCTTACAAAATTGGTATTGGAATTTTCCCTGTCATATTCCTTTCTAACTAATGACAGATCATTCAACAATGTCAGGAATCTATCATAAGTGTCAGTAATGGTTTCATCAGGCTTAGCATTAAATTGTTCATACTCTTGAACAAGGACCACCCTTCTATTCTTCTTAATTTCCAATGTTCCTTGACACTGAGTTTCTAAAGCATCCTATATAGCTTTGGCAGTCTTGTAATAAATAACCCTGTTTGACATCACATTATTCAAACTGTTGTGAAGAATATTCCTGACCTTGGCATCCTTAAGCATTGCAGCCTTCTCATGATCTGACCATTAAGATTTTTCTTTCCTGATATAGTGCTCAGGAACTGCTGGTGTCATGGTCACAACCTTTTCAGGATAAGGAGGCCCATGATTGATTATATCAACATAAACATCATCAATGTCTTCAAGAAATATAAGTATCTTTACTCTTCATGTAAATTAGTCAGCCTTTTTCAAGATTGGGATTTTCATGCTTTCATCCTTACTTCCTGACATTATGATCTTTTCTAATTAACAATCAATTAGATATCTTTGATTCCACTTATTGCCCAGTAATAGATAATTGTTTAAGGGGGTTGGATACAATTATCAAACAGATCGATATCAAGAAAGTAAAGTAAGAATAATAGAATCAAATAACAGTTTGTTACAAAACTCTCTCAAGAAAATCAATGTTCTTGAGAGCTGCTAGGTTATGATAATACCCGAGTAATGCACACACATAAAGATAACCTATTATGTGTTTATATATTACACAGCTACTCAATAAATCTCTATCAATTTTAAGATATGTTACATTATGATTTATATAGTTTATGTACATATCTAAATCAATAGCTTCGATCCTATAAATCAGGAACCGACAATAAACCATTCCACAATTCCTGGAACTGTGTAAATCAACAAATCCAGGTTTACTCTGCTATACTGACACCAAGTCACATCCTGATATCTGGAGAAATCTTGATGTATCTTTACTACATGCGGATCTTGACTGGTTGACAGATTTTGATTTCCCAGCAGATCCTGATTTCCCAGCAAATCCTGATTCTGACTTAGACAGTTTTCTTAACACTATAGCGGAAAAAGGAAAAGAAGATCATACACACCTTTTAAAGGCCACTGGTAGCAACTCCCAATAATCGCAAATACGTCTAAGGTGCTAGCGAGAATAATGAATACGACTTTGAAGGTATCGTAGTACTAGAAATAACATACTGCAAGAGATTGAAGAAGTTTGACAAATAGGGGAAGCTGAACATTCCAAGATTTTAAAATGTATCAATCAATTACGGTCAAAATGGTGCTTCCTTCAATATGGCAATAGGACCACGGTGTGTCTTACATTACTACAGGAAGAAATGTTAAATATGACGCCAAGCGTGTGACATAAGATGAGCATGTAGAAAATAAACCAAAATTTCTTGCATAAGTAATCGACAGAGATAACGTACCGGAATGAGCAAACATCGAAGAACAAGACTTTAACATGAGTAAAAGCGCGTAAGGGGAACTAAAAAGTGAAAGAACCATTCAAATAATAGAAGACATGATAATAGCCCATACTATAAATTTTTAAAGAAAGGTGAACTAACCAGTTGGCGTTAATTAAATTATCGACAATAACATTATATATCATACGAGCATTGGCATGCCTTCTTATAATGTTTTGTTTAGAAGGAGGCGTTGTACTTCCTTGTGTTGGGAAGAAGTCGGTGAACGAAGATCCAGACCCGCCTAGTGGCAGTAAAAGACAAACAAAAGAAATATGCGAACCAACCTCATAAAGACGGAAGTAAAAAGGAGTAGATCTCGTATTGCTGAAACTGTCTCTCTGGAGAAGAGTGATGAGATTTGAAAGGAAAGAAAAGTTAAGCCCAAAGGTTCATTGGACTATTTAAGATATTGAAAAAGAAAAAAAGGAAGTTGGTTTACAAATTAGCACTACCCCCGAATAGTCGACAAATTTATAACGAGCACTACGAATCAATATTAGGGAATTTAACCGTCAACGCTAGACATATGATTGAAAATGAGCAAATAAACATGCAGCTAGACTTAGCGCATGTGGAATAACATGTAAGGACCATAGGTCTACAAGAAAAAGTACTCTGAAACTTATTTGACGGATGAGTGAAAATTTTATGAAGAGATCAAATACAGAAAAGTTAACGTGAGGATTCGAGGTTGTCATGCGAGAAACGTATCCCCATCTTTTTCTAAACTGATTCCGGGACGGAATCCTTTAAAGGGGGGAAGACTTCAAAAACCCAATTTTTTTGTTAGCTCCAAACGGTACATACAGAGAGGGGGGTGAATGTATGTTCTTCATTTTTCACTCTTAAATGCAGCGGATTATGAAACTATGAAAATGAAATAAACAAACACAGAGATTTCTCGATAAATATGCTTTTATTCAAAGTATAGATACCTGAAGGGTTTTCTTACAACTCCAAATACAAAGATTGAAAGCAACAAATATAAAAAGAACCAAATACAATGGTCTATAAATCTAGGGTTATTTTTATCACTCTAAAGATCTATAGCTCTTATCAAATGATAATCAATACAAACTAAGAAGCTATAAATGATGATTGTTACAGATTTGTAAGACTTTAAAAGGTGTGAATCAAATTGGGCATCACTTCTCTCCTTAATTTATATAAATAAAATCGAACAATCTCCAAGAATTAAATTCTGCAGAGCTTCGCTTTGTAAATGCTGAGAAGTTATTTTCCAATATGCTTGTTGATTAATTATATAGATGGTAGGTTGAGGAGAGAGAGAAAGAGGACACATGACTTCTTTGTATCCAAGTCTTTGAATTGTACAGCTTGCAAATGTACCACTTGCATCCCCTGAAGCTTTGTCTCATTTTTACTTGCACCTAGGAACAATTCTAGTACTTAAAATTATTTCCTTAATGTGAGTGGCGACTAGAATAAAATGATCCAAGCTTTACTTACGTTTACTAGCAATCATGAGTTTCACTTGTGCCCCTTGTTATCTAAAAGAAGTATTTGCCTTAGGTTTTTCTTCAATTTCACATTGGTTGTGACCAATACTCCTAGTAGGGGTTGAGTGGTGAATACAATAAAGCATAGAGAAGTTACTTACGACTTTGAATGCTAGGAAAAACATTAGTTATGACTAGAACTCCTTCTTGGAAGACTTGTAAAGCTAACCTGGGGCTCACAGTCACATGGAGGCAAATTTCTCTTTCTATTTCATTCTAAGTGGTGATGGGTAGCATTAGAAAGGCTAGGACTGAAGCTTGTGGGCCATAGAGCACATGGGCTGACTTTCTTTCCTTTCATTTCTAATTTGCAACCTAATTCGCTAACAAAGGATTTTGGCTTAGAAAATTCTTTCTTAAATAAGCCTTGGAATATTCTTTGTGGGCCATTGAGCATATGGGCTTATTTATCTCTCTCATTCTCATTCTAACTTGCGATTACTAGTAGTACTAGGACTCCTTATATGCATAACTCCTGCCTTAGAATAAATTAGTATTCTTTCTTCCCTTGTAGTAACCACTTAGGACTTAGAACAATCTTAGAGCTTTTTCTTCCCTTGTAGTAACCACTTAGGACTTAGAACAATTTTAGAGCTTTTTCTTCCCTTGTATTAACCATTTAGTGCTTTAGAATTATTTTGATCAAGTAAATAATTCTAAGTTGCTACTAGAGTGATAAACATACACTTTTGATTTTATTTATGCTCAATTTTATTCCCGAATGTTCCTACTAAGCCAAAACCAATTCGTGTACTGAGATATTTAACTGTATTTCAAGGCTATTGTTTCTCATAATTAATAGACTGGAAAGGGTCACTTCTGCTTCAAGGTAGTGATCACTTTGACTTAGTTTCTGTAGAGCATTGTAATCCATGAGTTGTCCTGCCTTCAAGTCTTCTCTCTCGAGTCTTTGTATAAACCATAAAACCTGTATTCTTAGATACGAATCCTTATTTAACAATCATTCTAATGACTTTGCTTACGAATCACTGACACCTAGTGCAATGGTCTGGTTCACAGGTGACTAGTTCCGCTCTCAGGCATTCGCACTATAATCTTCTCAAATCATTTTGAAGTCTTCTACCAGATATAGACTTAGAATCTTTAAGGTCTTCACACTGATCCTGATAACTGCTTCGAATGACTTTAACCTTATTCCTCTGTTTCCTGAACATGTTAATGAACTTCATACGGATCTCTATTGACGACTTCTTCACTGTAACTACCAAAATCATCATGTATATTCCCAATAAACAATCTGTAGTGATTCCAGTAGAATATAGATTATTTAAAGTCCTTTATTCTATGTTGAGTCATCCAAACTAGTATTGTTGAGTTATACATAAATCTTCAATCTTGCTCAACAATCTTCCCCTATTTGACTATTACACCTGGAAGTCAAATAATAACGGGGAAGCCACAGTTTGGAGGATAACTCAACTAACCATAACCATAAATCTTCAATCATCTTTCAACTTTCATCTATGGACTTGGAAATAATACTATCTTACATCTACCCCATCTTTTATTCACATTCAGCTTTAGTAGAGAACATACTCTTCTCTCCCTTATGCAAAGTTGCAGATTGATACATCTTCCAAATATTATCTTCAATAATCTTCAGATCTTCCCATAAAGAACATAGAAAACTATTTGGAACTTAAAATTGAAACCCAATAATCTCTCCCCCTAAGATGAATAATCATCTCCTTAGTACAATAAAGTTGGAAACTCCCCTTCTTAGTTTCAGAAAGACCGTTGAATCTTGATAATATTTTATTAATCTCTCCCCCTTAGTTGAGTAATCCTTCAAAATATATCAAAGTGTAATCTTATGATCAAACAACTAAGTGAAGAGATTATGTGGTAACCATTTCCTTATAGTGCAAATATATGATTTCTGTTTAGTGATCTCACAATGTGTTTCACTCCACTCTTCACTCAAGTGTTTATCACTCAGTCTCACAGTGTGTCACTCACTCAGAGATCCAAACATCCAAATATACCTACAAGGAAATTATTTTCACAGGAAAGTTTCCTTCCACCTTCAAGGATGAAAACTCTCAGTCAAGAGATTCATAAATGTACCTTCTTAGAGGGGAAATTAGGATTCCTTTAAGTAGCAGAATTCCTGATATCCCTCAAATTCCATGAAGAAGTAAACCTCATAAACTCATCAGATGATATATGAGTCCTCATTTACAAGTTGCTATTTTGACAAAGTCAAAATCATTTCCAGATTTAAATTTTTGGAAGATAATCAATGAATAATGATATGCCATTAGGGATCAAAGATTTCTTCTGAAGTCTGTGAAGACTTATCAGACTTAATGAACCATCAAGGTCCAAAATAATATCCCAATTCATAGATTAGAGTTAACAATCCAGGATCATAAGTTCTCATTCAATATCAGGGATAATGAGCAGGAACAAGATCCAGGATTCAACCATTGTCAATGATCTTGATATGGTTTAACAACAATTATTCCGTCAATACCTTCCCTGTGTGTGCGAATCTCACATGTGCATTGGAAATATTTAAATCAAGGGGTTATGACTCTTATACAGATGCCCTGACTGTCAAATGAATTTTCAATAGATAACATTTTGTTGAGAGAATGCACCTAGTAACTGTTTATATGTCCTTTGCAGCTTCATATCCTTTTAAGAGAAACATATGGGTTTACAGATGTCTCAGGTTATAGAGAGTCCACTTCTTTGTGATATACAGATTTGTAGGGTTGCCCTTTCTTTCCTTATGTGGTGCTTCTTGGCACTATCTCCCTCATTCTCATCACAACTCCAATACCAAGGGGTATTGATACCAACTATTACTTTAGATGTATCAGAGAAAAAGTGGTACCAAATGATGAATATTTTAGAGTCTAGTAAGGATGCCGTTTGAGAAGTTTTTGGTTCTGATGACTTGGTTTAGTACCTTTCAGGTTTGATAGGCTCATAGTTAGTTCCTAAAACCACTGAGGTTGTTGTAGACCACAAACATCCGAAGTACAATATCAGAGAATTTAATGATTACTAACAAAGTGATTTCAAAACCATAGAAATTTACCTTTACTTACCATCATATGGATTCATGAAGGATGTCTCAGATGATCATGCTTTCTGATTCTTTTGACAATACTATTCAATAAAATCTCATTTGCTAAAATAGTTCATGTTAGTCCAATATAGATAATACTATAGATGAGGGGTATGAATAGTTCTCAAGCTAAAAGATTTGCATAAAGTAATCAGAGTATTAAAATTATATCAGGATCTAATATCCAGAATAGAGTGTAAGCAAAGCAGAATCATCAGAGATAAACAAGATCAACATATAAGTCATAAAAACAAATGTTTATATCAAGAGTAAATTTAACAAGTTTGTACCAATGTTGATAAGACACAACAAGTCTGAACTAATTAAATTCAACTCCTCACATAATCATGTCACTAGTTATGCTACATAATCACGTCACAACTACTGAATGATCTGTCATTGGTTGGATAGAAGTATGATAGAGAAGACTTTATGTAACACCCCCAAATCCGGGGTCGGGGATCCGGGTTGTCACGAGTTCCATTTCCCTTAATAATACTTAATCTTAATAATCAACCAACTACTGCGTACTGTGACCCCATAATATACACACACACCACAAGTTATAGTCTCAGAGATGAATACCAAACAATAACACAAGTCATTTTATTCCATAATTATAATTCATTACACCTCAAAAAGGTTTCTGAATAAATTTATATATTCTTTGCCATTATTACAATTCATAAATATACATAAGTCTGGTACATCAAAAGTTGAAAGCCTAGCCTATTGGTAGACCCTACCTCAGCTACAATGGCATCAACGCCTACAGGAAACTGCAGAACGTTTCCTATCCGCTCGCGAATTGGGAGCTTGATCATGTTCATCTTGTCTATCTGTTGTTGTGTGATGAAAGAAGAAAGCAAGGGTGAGCAACAAGCTCACCGAAATAATATGTATAATGATTAACAATATATGAGCATTCTCATAGTACTCATGAAAGTCTTGGTCAAGTAAAAAAATGAACCAAGTTTAATATCTTATCACGACCAAGTCGCAAAATATTCAGTATATATGTATATATACTTTTCAAAATCTTGGAAGTCCTCTTCCATGCATAATATACACAGAGTTCCAGTTTATAACTGTATAAAAATATCGTTGCAAGGTGATCTCATATATCTAACCTTGTCTCAATGTTTTTGTGAAAATCTTTGTCATGCATAAGATAATCATTAACCAGATATAAGTTGAAAAGATGAAGTTACAAGATACTCCAATATACTTATATCTTTTCCGGATACTACTTGAACTACCACCGTTCAAGGTATCATCAGTTTCAAAAGTTCATCACATAGATGAGACTACAAGAAAAGACATGAATAGATTCAATCTTAGAAATATCATTATAAATAATGAAGTTACGAGATACTTCATTAAGTCCCGATATATATACACCTATATATATATCTCATACTTTCCTTGGAAACCTCTGTTATGAAAAATATAAACAGAGTTGTAATATCCAATGAATTTGGAAAGAAGAAAACCTTGGCATAAATCTGATATCTTGCTGATCAGGCAAAGATACCAATAAGTAACCTTTTCTACTAGTAGATGGATGAATCCCCCACCGGTCATCACCCTGGCCTCATTAGGACCTTGTACTGGACCGCCACCCGGCCTCTTACGCGTTGATGGGCTGCCACCCAGCCACTTACACTTTGATAGACCGTACCCCGGCCTGTCACTTATGCCGACTCAATTAGATGGACTTACTTCCCGAACGTTGGGTAAGTAATCAATTCATTTATCAAAATAGCAACCTTGTTGCGAATATAAAATACACCACAGAGCCGGATCCCTCAGGTTTTGAGCGAGTATTTAAATCCCCTTCGAAAGGAGGATCTTAAATATATAAAAAAATGAGTTTTGGGATCCGCCCTAACTTTTAAAAATCATTTTGAAGACTCGAAAATATTTTTAAGAATGTTTGGAGTAATGCTGATTTAATAAAATAAATCAGTCCCAATATATTAGAAAATATCTGAATATTATTATTTAAATAATATTCCCATAAAGAATAATCTTTATAAAAATAATTGAAGTAGAAGTTTTAAAATTCATACTTGAAATGAATATTAAATAACCAAAGATATACTTATACGAAAGTATGATCTTTATTTAAATAATCGAAAATAAGTTTGATTATCGAAATATTATTCTTTAATAAAATAAAGAATATTATTTAGTAAATAAGCGGAGTCATAAGTTCTCGAATGAATATTCAAAATAATATTTATTAATTAGAATAAACAGAGTCATAAGTCCTCGAATGAATATTCAAGATAATATTCCTTAAATAAAATAAACCGAGTCATAAGTCCTCGAATGAATATTCAAAGTAATATTCATTAATAAAAATAAAGTTATCGAATAAACCTTATTCGATTAATAGTTTTGAAAACTATATATATATATATATATATATTATATAAATATATATAATATACTCGGGAACATCGACTCCCGGTTTTAGAAAATGTTCGCCTTTGGGTCCCCTATACTAAGGGTATACACAACTACTGCTTATCTCTAGCATATGTATTATGCAATTATAAGCATTGGAATCAACAAATAGATATCAAGATTATGAAACAGACATGCATATAAACCATATCAGCATGCTCCAATATATCGCAAGATTTGCTAATTAACCATCATGTATCTATCACAAGATAATGCATATACATATATACATCACAACAATAGTATAACAGGTAGAAAACTTTCCTGAGTGTTCCCGGATAGACTTAAGCTTAGAGTGGGTCTGATAACCTATGAACAACAACATAAGTCGTAATTAACCCACGGTCGCTTAAGAAACTAGACTTTAACCAATTGAATCCTAATGTTCGCTTATGGTCACTTCTACGTTTAACGAATCACATAAGTCGTTCGAGTACCCTTGGCTCCACCATTTTTAATAAATTAAGCATTAAGAATTTTAAGGCGATTCTTTCACGAGTACTCTACCAACTGCCTAATACACTTTACATAATTTTTTCATACTCTAAGTAGTCATTTAAGGGCCTTAACCAAGGTTTCAAAGTAAGGCGAGGGGTAATGGTTCGTTCGCGAAATGTCGTTACTTAAACCGGTCGTTTCTCCTAAACCGTACATCAGATTCAAGCGAACCACATATCAAAACGAAGCTTACGACATAATCTAACTAAACATGGCAAAGTCACAGATTCAATAGTTAGATCTCTGTCCCGAACACTAAGATCAAGCAGTTGTATGAAATTGGGCATTACGACGACTATGTTTACGCGATTACCAAGTTTTAAACCACTCCAAACAACCACCATTCAACTCACAACCAACAATACAACCAACCCTCATCCAAACCTTACTACATCAGTTCCCAAACCTCAAGATTTTCCAATTTATACAACCCCATACATGAACTACTAGCTATACTTAAGTTTCATTAACTATAAACAAGATTTCAACATCCAAATCACTACAAATCCAATCCAAACTCTAAACACACAAGCATCATGCTTCTCATTTACTATATCCATCAAAACCATCATAATACTCAAAGTAAAGTTAGGGTTTGGAGGTGTTATACCTTCCTTGGAGTGATTAGAGTAGCTAGGAAGTCTTAGGGAGCCTCCTACAAGCTTGATCTTTCCAAAGAAATCAAGAACACAAAGTTAGGTTTTCAAGTTTCTAAAAGTCAGATTGAAAGAACTGTCAAAACGAGGGTCTTACCATGCTTATTTGGACGAGACTTGTGAATAAGAGTTGTAGGCCATTTCAATACCTTTCCAAAGAGCTATAGAACATACTATATGAGTGAGTATTGAAGGAGATATGGTAGTTTGAAGTTGATGCTCTGGTTTTGGAAGAGAGCTTTTGTTCTTGGAAAGCAAAAGTCAACTTCTAATTTGTGTTTTGTGATTTGTTTTGCCTTGGCTTGGTTGCTACCTTTTGTTTGTTAATTAAATTATTACCATGGTAAAAATTGTGTGGCTCACAATCAACCAACCAATCCTTCCCACTTTGTCATGCTCATGTCATCTGATTATGTCATCTTGTTACACTTGTCTTCCTCTTGTTGGTGTGATGACATCATCATCCATTAACCTATTTGATTAACCCCTAATTACTTGGCTAATGACCGCTGATCTGTTATACGGTTCGCTTAACTTTCGTTCTCGTTTATCGTTTGAGGGATTATACCCGGGATCTTATTACCTGGGTTCCCCTAAACCTTTCTCAATATTTTATATTCCTTATATGATCCTCTCTTATAATCCTTGAATTAAATCCTTTTAATCATGTTACCTTATACTCAATTCTTTCGGTATCTGGTGGATTTTCGGGAAAAATCAAAGTGTTTGAATTTGGATTCTGACGATCTTTACATACACTTATTTACTTTATGGAATACTAATACGATCTTAGAATTTCCATAACAGTACTCCTATATAGCGTGGTCTGATAATTTTCTTTAATCAGCATCATCGGCAAAAGTTACTATTCATCCGTGTTTCAAAAATTCCGAAAATTGGGGTTATTACACTTTAACACCAATTTTTTTAGAGCTCTTCCTCAAGAATGGGATACTCAAACTTTTATTATCAGACATCAGTATGACTTAGATCAACACTCATTGGATGAAATCTATTTAATGTTGAAAACTCATGACTTGGAGATTCAACAGAGGAAGAATAAGAAGGGGAACAAGATGAAGTATGTTGCACTGAATGCTAAAATCATAAATCCAAGGAAAAGATTTGTGAGAATTCAAGAAGAAGAAATATTGTTGAGATATCGGATACTGACGAGTCATCAAATCTTGACATTAATGAGGATTATGAGTTAGAGTTGAAAGATCCTTAAGTAATTCATATGGCTGGAATGTTAGTGAAAGGGGTCAGGAGAATGAGATTCAGTAAACCACAGAGAAAAGGTGGTTTCATTAAGAAGCATGTTGGCAATGACAAAGGAAAGTTCAGAAAGAATGAAAATCAGTATTCAAAGGGAAGAAAGTTTGACAAGACAAAACTGATATGCTACAACTGCAATTAAAAGGGACACATTGCTACTAAATGTACAAAGGCAACTGGAAAGGCACTTATCACTTTAAATAATGACTGGATGGACTCATCAGGATCTGACAGTGATGATGAATGCTATGCTCTACTGTAAAATCATGAAGAGATGTGTTTGCTGCTGATAAGGTATGAATGACTATTTTTCCTATAAATATTGATAACATATATGAGTTAAAAACTTTCTTGAAATCTCTGCATGTTAGCTTCAGAAATAAATCCATGGAAAATGATAGGCTTGTTTATGAGAATAATGACCTGAAAAAGAAAAATGATCATTTAGAAGGTGAGTTAATTTATATGCATGAAACTAAAGCTGCTTGTGAAAAGGATAAGCATAATGAACCTCAGATAAATATCAAGTATTCAATGTTAGAAGAAGTTCTAGAAAAGGAAAGGAATTTTTTTTAAAATATGGACTAGTTTAGGGAAAAAGGCTCATAGCTTGATAACAGACAAGAATTAGAAAAAAGTGTTTAGGCTACAATGAGCATAGTGATGAAAATTCTGAGAAAAATATCACTAACACCAATCCTATTGAATTTGTTAGCACTACTGAAAATAAACCAAAGTCAGTTTTTTAAAATAGGATCTACTTCTAGAATTCCTGACAAGAAGGAAGTTGAGATAAAAGAAACCAAAAATAAAGGCAAAAATGTAGGACTTTTATCAAGGGGAAAAACAAAATAGTGAGGTGACTGGTAAACCTCAGAATCAGGGTTCTAAAAGAAGTTGAAATGAAAAACTGGGAAATAATAAATCAAATAATTATAAGTATATTCTTGATGCACCCAGAAAGACTTGCTTTAAATGTGGTAATACTAATCATATGGCTGTTGATTGCAAGAAGATTAAAAAGAAAGTCGTTGTTATTCTTGAGTCTGATGATAGTGGTACATCAGATTTTTATAAACCACAGAATCCTTCTTTTCATTATGGTAGTGTTTGGAATTTAATCTATACTTGTAATGAGTATCATAGTCTGTATCACAACTATTTTGATCCTTTTCCCAAGTTTAATAAAATTTCAAATTCTGCTAGAACTGCCAACCTGAATAATCATGCATCGTATAGAGTTAAAACTGATAGGACAAATCCTGATGGAGCAAATCCTGATGATCTAATCCTGTCAGGATATCTTCTCCTGAAAAATATAAGATGTCAGAAGAACCCAACAAGTATGGGTTCTTAAAAATACTAATTAATCTCCTCATTTCTAATTGCAGGGAAATAAAAAGAATGTATTAGTACTGGATAGTATTTGTTCTGCACATATGACTGGAAATAAATACATGTTATCAGAATATGAGATGAAGGTTGGCCCAATGGTTTCCTATGGTGATGGAAATGTAGGAAAAACACTGGAATATGGCAATATTATCATTGGAAATGTCATCATTCAAGATATAGCTGTAGTAGATGGACTGAAGCACAATCAATTGAGCATCAGTCATATTACTGACAGAGGATACCATGTTGTACTTTATTATACTCACTGTGAAGTGGTTCATAAGATAACAAAGAAAGTTATTTTAATTGGATACATACATGGAAACATTTATGAAACCAAAATTCATGCAAATGTTGATGGATCTGAGACTTGGCTGATAAGCAAAACATCAGTAGATGAAAGTTGAAAACGGCACAAGAAGCCTTCTCATCTGAATGTCAGTAATCTAAATGAACTGCTCAAGAAAGATTTGGTAAGAGAACTACCAAACATGTACTATTCTCGTGATGGTCTGTGTGATTCCTGTCAACAAGCCAAGCAAAATTCAAAATGTCTCAATATTAAAATTGAGGTTAATTAAAAATGTCTCAAAATTATGTGCAAATACTCAGAAGTGATAATAGCACAAAATTCAAAAACTCTAAGATGGATGAACTATGCAGATACAAAGGAATCTTTTAACAATTCTCAGCTCCAGGAACTCCTCAACAAAATGGAGTAGTGGAAAGGAAAAATAGAATATTGATTGCAGCAGGAAGAACAATGCTTGTGGAAGCAAATCTTCCAACTTATTCTTGGGCTGAAGCTATCAATACTACATGTTATACTAAAAATTTAACTCTCATTAACAGGCATAGGTTAACCCCTTATCAGATGATCAAGGAAAAAAACCTAGTTTGAAGCATCTTTACATTTTTGGATGTAAAAGCTTTGTACAGAGAACACACCCTAGGATGCTTGAAAAATTTGACAGAAAAGCTGATGAGGGTATTTTTGTTGGAGATCCATCTTCCAAAGATTATAAAGTCTTCAATCTGAGAACAAGAACTATTGTGGAATCTATTCATGTCTCTTTTAATGACAAGAAGATTCTTGTCTTTGAAGTAGGCTCACATGAAGAACTGGTGTTTTCCAATCAAAAGGCAAAATCAAGATTTGACTCGAACCTTGATAACTCATCAAATCCTGATGATAGGTCAAATCCTGATGATAGGTCAAATCCTGACAATGAGGATTTTGATCTAGAATTAGTTATTGAGAACGCACATGTTGAGGGGGAGCAACATCAACACTCAGCAAGTCACATCTCTAGTGAATCAGATCCTGATGATACATTAGGAGAACATGATGGATCAGGAAATTCTGAATAAAATGGAAAATTTTCAAGTTATACAAATTCAACTAATGATGGTTTATCAAAAGGAGATCATTCAACTAAACATCAAGATCAATTTAGTGAATAGTCCTCAAATAGAAGCTCTACACAGTGAGGAACTGAGAGCAATGACAGAGGGGGAGCTTCACATGATAATGATTTCAATGATGCATCCAACTTAAGGGAGCATCAAGAAGCAGTACTAAATTTCCAAGAGCAATTAAATGGACAAAAGATCATACACCTGATCTTATAATTGGAGAACCTGATGCTGCTGTTCAAACTAGAAGTGCAACTGAGCATGAATGCTTGTATCACAATTTTCTTTCTAGGGAGGAGCCAAAGAAAGTAGAAGATGCACTCGAAGATCCTGATTGGATTACATCTATTTATGAAGAGTTGAATGAATTTGAGAGAAATGAAGTACGAAAGCTTGTACCAAGATCAAAGAACAAGTCAGTAGTTGGTACAAATTGGGTTTTCAGGAACAAGACAAATTCAGATTGTACCATAATCAAGAACAAAGCTAGACTTGTTGCAAATGGATATTCACACCATGATGGCATTGACTATGATGAAACATTTGTTCTTGTGGCAAGATTGGAAGCTATCAGAATTTCTTAGCTTAATATGGTCAAAAGAAATTCAAAGTCTTTCAGATGGGTGTCATGGGGAACTAAAAGAGAAAGTAAATGTTGAGAAACCACCTCGATTCATTGATCCAAAATTTCCCAATCATGTCTACAAAGCTGACAAAGCATTATATGGACCCAAACAAGCACCAAGAGCATGGTATGAAACACTTGCCAAATTTCTGATTTAAAGTGGTTTCAAGAGAGGTACAATTAATAAAACCTTATTTTATATTAATAAGGGTAAAGATCTATTTTTGGTACATATCTATGTTGATGATATAATATTTGGGTCCACTAATAATAAATGATGCAAGAAATTTTATGATCTTATGAAGTCAAGGTATCAAATGAGCATGATGAGAGAATTAAGCTACTATCTAGGATTGCAAGTTACACAGACTAATAAGGGTATCTTTATAAATAAGTCTTATTATACAAACAACCTATTGACTAGGTTCAACATGCAACAAAGTACCACAACAACAACTCCCACGACCACACCTACCAAGTTGGATCCTGATCAAGGTAATAAGATTGATATAACTGCTTATAGAGGTATGATTGGTTCATTATATTATCTAACTACAAGTAGGCCAGATATTATGTATGTAACCTATTTGTGTGCAAGATTTCAGGCAAATTCTAGAGAACCTCATTTGGTTGATGTCAAAAGAATTCTGAAAAATTTGAAAGGGACTCAATCTCTTGGTTTGTGGTATACAAGAGAATCAGATTTTAATCTAATAGGTTTTTTAGATGCTGATTTTGCAGGATGCAAACTTGACAGAAAAAGTACTTCAGGTGGATGTCAGTATTTAGGTGGAAGACTTGTTACATGGAAAAGCAAGAAACATAAATCTATTTCCACCTCTATAGCTGAAGCTGAGTATATTGTTGCAGGCATCTATTGTGCACAAATTCTTTGGATGAGAAATCATCTTTTGGACTATGGATTGTCTTATTCAAAAATTCCTATTTACTGTAACAATCAGAGTGCCATAGATATAAAAGGAAATCCATTTAAACATTCTCTCACAAAACACATCAGTATCAGATATCATTACATCAGAGAACATGTCATGGAAGGAACATATGAGCTCCATTTTGTTCCCACTGATCAACAAGTAGTTGATATCTTTACAAACCCTTTACTAGAAGCAATATTTTCTAAACTCATACATGAACTTAGATGATCAGTTATGAGAAGAAATGACTAGTCAAATCCTGACTGGACCCGTCAGATCTTGACTAGGTAAGTCATATCTTTACACAGTATATCAATCCAAAGTTAGTCAAATCATAACAAGGACAATCAGATCCAGACAAGGTAAGACAAATCCTCACAAGTTGTATCCTAATGAGGTTATCAAATCCTGACAAATTTCAATACCGATTGTTAGTAATTTGTGATTGTATAAAATCATTTTTCTTAATTCATACTTGATTTAATTCAGTATCTTTAAGAGAAATTTTCGTCCTTGAATCAAGAGATGTTTGTCATTCAAGGTAATGTGTTATGGTATATGTTGTTTTATAGGCGTAGTAACATACTACTGCTTCTTAAAATCCGTGCACTAATAACCATTTGAACACGTTATCTGGTCCACTAATTACTCTCATCCAATTTATTGTTTCCATGTGTAAAATTTGTAATAGTGTATGACTATACCAATATTATTTTTCTAAAAACTAATCATATTCACAATACAAACAATACAAATAACTTGTTCACCTTCTACTCTCTCTGTGCAAAACTTAGACACTTGATTTCTTTGTGAATCCCCAATTCTCATCAATGGAGAATACTGATCTCATCTCTAAACTTGTTTTTACCAAGTATATTCTCCATGACCATACTTTTGGTCCAAAAAACTTCAAAGCACCATCGTCTCATGATGATATTCACTCTGATTTTCACATAATTCAATATTTTCTTGCTCAAAGTCATATAGGCCATGCTTTAACTGCTCCTTCAAAGATTTGGTTTAAACAGATAATGCGGATTTTGTAACACCCACAAATCCGGGGTCGGGGATCCGGGTTATCACGAGTTCCATTTCCAATAATAACACTTAATCTTGAATCAACAACTAACTAATGCATGTTATGACCCCAAAATATATACACACACAGCAAGTTATAGTTCCAGAGATGAAACTGAAATTAGTACAATTCGTATGATCCAAAAATTATTAGTATTACAACTCAAGAGGTTTTCTAAATAAGTTTACATGTTCTTGCCATTGTAAAACATGATTCATAATTATACATAAGTCAGGTGCACCAAAAGTTGAAAGCCTGGCCTACTGGTAATTCCCACCTCAGTTATAGCGGCATCAACGTCTACAAGAAACTGCGGAACATTTCCTATCCATTTCCCAATTGGGAGCTTGGACTTGTTCATCTTGTCTAGCTATTGTTGTGTGATAGTGAAAATAAGCAAGGGCGAGCAACACAGCCCACAAAAAACATATAACTGATCAACAGTATATTGACAATTTTATAGTATTTCTGAAAGTCTTTGTCATGCAAAATATGAACCGAGTTCAATCTCTTAACACGATGAAGTTGTAAAATATTACAATATATCTATATATTCTTTTTATGAATCTATGAAATCCTATGTTATGCATAATATACACAGAGTTCCAATATATTTTAAAAGATGAAGTTACAAGTTACTTTAACATATATCTTTTCGTAATCACTGAAAATCTCTATTATGCAGGTATAAACAGAGTTTTAAAATATAAATTGTAAAATATAATGTTACAAGATCTCATATATATAATCTTTCCTTTATTTTGTTTTGAAAATATTTGTAGCATAAAGTACGAACAAAATCTCAACATATGTAACATATAAAGAAATGTTGCCAGATAATCCAACTATATTCTTTTTCGTGAAAAACCACTGAGAACCTTTGTTATGTTATCTATAACCAAAGTCTCAGAATATCATTTAAAAGATGAAGTTACAAGATACTTTTTTTTCAAATATCATTTTGAACGCTCGACCCTGCCAACACTCACCGGTCACCCAACCATAGCTTTCTCTCATTGAGGTGCTCTCGATGATGTTGTAGAAAATATCCAATCTAAATGGTGAACTAATTTATGGAGTAGTGTGCAACTTATGATGATCAGTCGAAGTCATACAATATCACTTTATACCTACATATAGGGGAGAATAGTCGAATTTACTTGTCTACCGAACGCTGGACTTTTAAGGAATGAACCACCTTTCCCGAAGTTCCTGGCCATTTGGGCCTAATACATAATGTTGGACCGGCGCCACTTGGACACTTACGCCCCTCCTAGTTTGAATAAAATCCATGACCCTAAAATGTAAAGTTTGCCTCCCTTTTCACCAAGTAAAAACTTGTTAATAGGACTCCACCAAGAAGACGTATCTAGTTGGAAAGGAGAAACTCACCAATATTTCCCAAGCGATGCTTGTTAATGGATTAAACTTGTTCCATGACTTACTTCCTAAATGTTGGGTAAGTAATCAAAACTCTCTTTCTTTATCTATTCAACAACTTCATTGCGAATATAAAATGCATCGCTGAGCAGGATCCCCTATATTTTGAGCGAGTATTTAAATCTCCTTCGTAAAGAAAGATTTAAATTTGAAAAATGGAGTTTGGGATTCTCTCTTTACTTTTAAAACCATATGATAAAGTTCGAAAATATTTTACAGTTTAAGACATTGATTGCTTCCGTAGTTATCATCATTAAGACAATCATTATTAATCTTCACTTTCTACAGATTGTCTTTGGCTGAAGTGAATTTATTTCTTGAAGTCATGCCATCTCCATCTATCCTGATTCTGAGTTCCCTCATGATTCTTCTGACTGAATTATCTTCTGATCCAGGCACCAACTCATTGACTTTGTTTTTTTTAAATTGGTTTTACACTTGTTGATTGAATGTAAACCAAGTTGATTCTAGATAAACTTTTATCACTTTGACTAGGTCCTTTCTTGAGTAGAAAGTTGTTGTTCAAGCATTCATCTGAAGTGATTTTTCTGGCTTTTTTTCTCAAGAAGATAAGATGATAAAGTGACTGATTGTCTCCTTCCTTTGATAAGAAAATTTTTCTGTTGATAAAGAACAGATCATGAGCTACAGATTGTCATAATTTCTTAAAAGTCCTTATGAGTTGTATCAACAGTTGACGACATCCCATTTTTTGTTGACTAATATCTCATAAATGGCTAGCTCTTTTTGGTTAATGGATGTCTTGATTAACTGATAAATGGCTATTTCATTTAGTTTTTCAACTACTATTTCCATATGTCTTGGATTAGCCTTTTGACAAATTTAAGCTCTCTGAACACATCATAACCAACAACTCGTTAGTCAATTTTCTCATCTTCTTGTTGAGAGAATCTTCAAGATCATAATCTACCAATTCTTGAGTCTTCTTGTTGTCAGATGCATCATGGATTAATTCCGTAATAATTGTTCTTCTAACTATCAGACTGTAGATTATTTAGATTCTTCTTGATAGCAGGTAACTGAAGTTCATTCTTCTACATAAACTTCAAGATTGACAAGAATCACTCATTAATTCAAGCTGAAGCAGATGCATTTAAAGTCATGAATTAGTCTATAGACTTGATTGATTGAAGACATATTCTGAGGTGAGCTTGCATAACAAATGGCTTCATTTCAAATATTTATGATTTTCTTTGATTCTTCAAGTATTGCTCTTCCTGGCATCTCTGAGTAGTTCTTTGTTCCTTCCAGTTGCTCCATCCTGCTATGAAGTCCTTGAAATAAAAAACTCAAGAGTTACTCCTTTCCTTGAATAGAGTTCCTTAGTTTTAAGAGCCCATAGTTTTAAGAGCTCCAAAAATATCCAAGTAAGTATTGAGATTACATAAGTGATCATAGAGTGGATAGGTATGAGTGGAACAGAGCCATGAGTGGTGATAATTTTACATGGGTAGATAAATAATTAACACTGCCACACTTGACGCAAGATTTTTTTGGTGCAAATTTGTTAGGAATGTGGTTGTTGTGCTTGTTAATCTCTACTTTTCCATTCATGTTGTTCCTTCTACTTAATCCAATCTGAGATTTAAGTTCTCCTTTTAATCTCTTGTTGGATAAGTATCTAATGTTACTCTGCTCAACTCTCCTGGTTTTGTTGCATTCTCTTTTTAAGAGATCTTGCTCACTAGGTCATCATCTTCAACTATGATGCCCAGTTTTCAAGTACTGATACTTTCTTTCAGCAAATAAATTTCATGTCTTGATTTCTCTTCCTTCAATGAATGAATATTACTTGTTGATGAATAGCTATCAGTAGTAACATCTTGTTCAAATTTCTTTTTCACCCTATTCCAAGTATCTTCATGGAAAGTTTTCATACTTTCAAGATCTGTGAATTTACTTGCTACATCCCCAAATTCCTTCCATTTGGCAATTACCTCTTTTTTAAGATTTAATTGACTCTTAAGAATTTCTTCTTTCTTTAATATCCTCAGCAACTCATCTTTAGCAGCTAAGCAATTTTTCTTAGCATTTTCATATTCGAGCAGATGCATCTCTAGTGAGTTGTTTCTCTCATATAACACAGTATTAGCAATTTTAATTATAATGTTTTCCTTTTTAAGAGACTTCAGAGTGACATGCAAGTTATATAATTCAGAACACATATTGTTGACAGTTTCTTGCCATTCACCCTTACTTAACTTAGATAGATCAGTTGTAATTACCTAATTGTTGTATGAGGGTTCCTCTGACTCATTATCTTTTGCCATAAGAGACATATTGAATTTTTTTTGTTCAGGACTGGAATCCGGGATTATACCTCCTTCTTAACCATGGTTGATTGAGTGGTCTTCAAGATCTTTAAACCTTCTGTGTGTTAAAGGCTCGCTCTGATACCAATTGTTATTCACCAACAATCAACTTAGGTTAATTTGTAGAAGGGGGTTGAATACAAATTAAAATTTTCAAGTTAATTTGTGAATGAGAGAGGAAAGATGAAAATAGATGTTTATAATTTCAGGTGGTTTGCTTTTTGACTTGCCACCCGAGGTTCAGGTTTTGAAGAAATAATATGTTACAACTACAAGAGTTATTTCACAGCTGTGGTTTTGATAAGTGGCATTTTATACCACTTAGAACGTCTTATAATGGCTTGAATTGATGTTTTGGAATGAAGTATTTTGTGTATTTGATGCGCTTTCGAGTGTTTTTGCATTTCAGGGTGTAACTTGCGTATTGGGGAGATTTCATCAAAATAAACCTAGGGAAGTACTTGGGATCAGTCTCGGGGGAATATGTGAAGAATTCAGCAAAATCGGGAGCAGAATGCAGAATTTTCCAGAAGGCTGCCAGGCGCCTGCCTGGGAAGTTGGGGCGGCCGCCCGGAGTCGGAAATTTTAATTCTGATTTTTATTAAGTCGTGTTCTACTGGACTTCTGAGACGGCTGATTCTTGTGGACTTCTATATAAGTAATCTTCAGAGACGTTTCATAACACGAAGTATTCATCAAGCAAGGAGCAAGGAGAGAAGAAAAGAAGACCGTTTTAGCACACCACAACGAAGAAGAGGAAGCATACATTAATTTGTTATTCTTTTATTCGTTGTAACAGTGGATGCTAGTTTTCTTTACTTTGAACCTATATACTCTTATGACGTACTCTGGTTTTAATAAATATTTAGTTAAATTATATTATCGTGTTATTATCATGTTTTCATATGAATCCATGGTGACGATGAGTTCTATCATGGGGTCGTAGTGGATTTACTATGGATTTCGTTAGTTAATTGTTTAATACCTTGGTGTATGATGATTGTATGATATCTAGTATAGGTTGTGCTTATTCATCTTATGTGCGTCGCGAACATATAAGATAGCTTGTTAATCTCTTGTGAAGCGATAGTGAATCTTGAGATTTAGAACTTGCCATACTAGCATAGGTTCATGTATTGTATGCATGATTAGTGGGTAACTCTAACCATTTTACTTGCCCTGTGTAATCATAATGAATAACTTGCGCTTAAATCGTTATATTGTCAAATTCTGTAGACATATAGGGTCTCAACATAATTGCTGCCTATGCAACTTCTATCTTAATTGTGGATGTTTGGTAGAATGGTACTAGTACAACGAAAGATGGCTTTTATCAGTTTCGTGTTGTTCGATTAATATCATCACCGTTAGATGCTAAGGGTAATAATAATAACTGTTGAATGAAGTAGTAATGAAGTTATGATCTCATGTTTGTTTAATATTGTTAATTCAAGTAATAATTTAAGTGCTTTATTCTCGTAGTTAAGTGTAGTTAATAATTAGTTAATCAACCTTAAGTGTTATTGTCTTGACATTGAGAAGTAATCATACATTGGTGAGTGAGTGTTAATTAAATATAATTATTCTGAGTCTCTGTGGGAACGAACTAGAAATCATTCTATATTACTTGCGAACGCGTATACTTGCGTGAATTATTAGCGTGTGTTTTGTGCCTAACAAGTTTTTGGCACCGCTGCCGGGGACTCGGTGTTGATTTATTTAGTTTATGTACTTGCCACCAGTGGTCATTAGGACTCATTGATTAAGACTTATTACTTTTTATTTCCGGTTGTGTTTCAGGTACTCTAGCGAGCGTTTATGCAAACATGTTCTCGCACTCGCAAGAGGACTTTAGATACGGCTGAGGAGACAGACTCAGTTCTTGATATTCCGGAGAAGATAGATTTTGAAGATTCGGATAAAGAGAGTGAACAGAAAGAACCGATAATCATGGGTGATCGTATATTTCCAGCAGCAGATCCAACTCTTATGGACTTTTCTCGGCCTAAAATTGATGACATTCAGTCAAGCATCCTTCATCCGGCTTTTCAAGCTAATACTTTTGAAATCAAGTCGGGCACTATTCAGATGGTGCAGAATTCTGTTTCTTTCGGAGGTGCTGCTACTGAAGACCCCAACATGCATATCAGGAATTTTGTCGAGATCTGTAGTACTTTCAAATATAATGGTATTACTGATGAGGCTATCAAAATGAGGCTTTTCCCATTCTTTCTGAGGGATAAAGCTAAGGACTGGTTACATTCTGAACCAACTGGGTCCATCACTACTTGGCAAGATCTTGCGCAAAAGTTTCTGGTGAAGTTCTATCCAATGGCCAAGACTGCAGCTATGAGGAGTGCTCTTACTCAGTTTGCGCAGCAACCAACAGAATCTATGTGTGAAGCTTGGGTGCACTATAAAGAGATATTGAGAAAGTTTCCACATCATGGTATGCCTGACTGGATGGTGTTCACTGGGTTCTACATTGGTTTGGGGGCCCAATCTCGGCCCATGCTTGACGCAGCAGCTGGAGGCGCCTTGTGGGCCAAAAGCTACACTAAGCCTATAATCTTATTGAAACTATGGCTACAAACGAGCATCAAAACCCAACTCAAAGGATGATGCCTGGGAAGGTAGCATGTATTTTGGAAGTTGATGCAGCCACAGCTATTGCAGCGCAGCTCCAAGCGCTATCTATGAAGGTCGATTCTTTAGCCAACTATGGAGTCAATCAGATAGCTGTGGTCTGTGATCATTGTGCAGGCTCTCATGCTACGGATCAGTGTTCTATCGTTAATGAATCTGTTTAGTATGTGAACAATTATCAGCGACCGCAGCAGCCTGTGCCAGCTACTTATCATCCTAATAACAGAAATCATCCCAATTTCAGTTGGAGCAATATTCAGAATATTGTTCAGCAACCATATCAGCAAGGTGTAAGTAAACAGTTTAATCCACCTGGATTCACGCAACCTCAGCAATATGCTCAAAGGTAATCATATCCTCAACAAGGAGGTGCTGCTCCACCTTCTAGCACTGATTTTGAGGAGCTAAAGCTGTTGTGCAAAAGTCAGGTTATTTCTATCAAGACCTTGGAAAATCAAATCAGTCAAATAGCCAATGTCGTGCTCAATCGTCAACCTGGCACACTTTCCAATGATCCTGAAGTGCCAGGAAGGAAGGAAGCTAAAGAGCAAGTCAAAGCTATTACCTTAAGGTCTGGAAAAGTTGCTGATGCTGAAAAAGCAAAAGATGAAGGAGCTGAAGTTGTAGATGAAGAAGAGAAGCAAAAGGAAAAATAGGCGGAACCAAGGAAGACTACTGTTGAACACACTCTGCCTGAGGGTAATACAGGGGAGAAACAACTCTATCCTCCACCACCTTTTCCTAAGAGATTGCAAAAACAAAAGTTGGATAAGCAATTTGTTAAGTTTCTGGAGGTGTTCAAGAAACTTCACATCAACATACCTTTCGCTGAGGCTCTGGAGCAAATGCCTAGTTATGCGAAATTCATGAAGAGTATTCTTTCATGGAAGGTGAAACTGGATGACCTTGATGTCGTTGCTCTAATGGAAGAGTGCAGTGCTGTGCTGCAACAAAAATTACCTCCAAAGCTTAAAGATCCAGGTAGCTTCACCATTCCTTGCACCATTGGCAAGTTATCTTTTGACAATTGCCTTTGTGATTTGGGAGCAAGCATCAATCTAATGCCATTTTCTATCTTCAAAAAGCTGAATTTGCCTGATCCAAAGCGCACCTACATGTCTCTATAATTGGCTGATCGTTCTATTACATATCCACGAGGCATCGTGGAAGATGTGTTAGTAAAGGTGGATAAGCTCTTCTTCCCTGCAGACTTTGTCATTCTGGATTTCGAGGAAGATAAGAAGATTCCCATAATCTTGGGAAGACCTTTCTTTGCTACAGGCCGTACCTTGATATATGTGCAGAAAGGTGAACTTACTATTAGGGTGCAGGATCAGGATGTGACATTTAATGTATTCAAGGCGATGAAATTACCTACAGAAAATGATAAGTGCTTAAAGGTGGATTTGATTGATTCTACGGTAACCTCAGAACTTGATCATGTGCTAATATCTGATGCCTTAGAGAAAGTTGAACAAAGCCACAAGGAAGGATCACTTCCCTCTTCTATTTATTGATCAGATGCTCGACAGGTTGGCTGGTCATGAGTATTATTGTCTTCTTGATGGCTATTCGGGTTACAATCAGATTTGCATTGCACCAGAAGATCAAGAAAAGACTACTTTCACTTCTCCATTTGGCATATTTGCTTTTCGCAGAGTTTTGTTTGGCTTATGTGGTGCACCTGCCACTTTTCAAAGATGCATGATGGCTATATTCTCTGATATGATTGGAAATAATGGCGAAGTGTTCATGGACTTCTCCGTCTTTGGACATTCATTTGATGAATGTTTGAATAATCTTCGTTCGGTGCTCAAAAGGTGTGTGGAAACTAATTTGGTGCTCAATTGGGAAAAATGTTACTTCATGGTGCAGCAAGGCATCATTAATGGGCATAAAGTCTCTAGCAAGGGCCTTGAGGTTGATAAGGCCAAGGTGGGGGTCATTGAAAATCTTCCGCCACCTATCTCAGTGAAAGGAATCCGTAGTTTCCTTGGTCATGCGGGTTTGTATCGGCGTTTCATCAAGGACTTCTCTAAGATATCTAAGCCGTTGTGCAACTTGCTCAAGAAAGATGTGCCTTTCAAATTTGATGATAAATGCTTAGCAGCATTTGAGACTCTCAAAAAGAGTTTAATAACTGCCACCAGTTATAACGGCACCTGATTGGACAGAACCTTTTGAGATGATGTGCGATACAAGTGATTATGCAGTGGGAGCAGTTCTTGGGCAGCGCAAGAATAATATCTTTCATATGGTCTACTATGCTAGTAAGACGCTTAATGGAGCTCAATAGAACTACACCACTACTGAGAAGGAGCTCTTGGCTATAGTTTTTGGTTTCAAAAAATTTTGATCTTATCTACTTGGGACAAAGGTGACAGTATTCACTAATCATGCTGCCATTCGCTATCTGGTCTCAAAGAAGGATTCGAAGCCTAGACTTATTCGTTGGGTGCTCTTGCTACAGGAACTTGAGTTAGAGATCAAGGATCGAAAAGGTACTGAGAATCAAGTAGCTGACCATCTCTCTAGATTGGAGAATCTTAATTCTACTTCACATGATAAGACTTTGATCAACGAATCTTTTTCGGATGAGCAGTTTTTCGCAGTTCAGGAGGAAGAACCATGGTTCGCAGACATTGTGAATTATCTTGTCAGCAATATAATGCCTCCTAATATGAATACAACTCAAAAGAAGAAGTTTCATAATGAGGTGAAGTGGTATATATGGGATGAATCATATTTTTTTAGACAAGGAGCTGACCAGATCATCAGGAGATGTATCCCATTCTGTGAGACGGAGGGGATATTACGAGACTGCCATTCCACAGTTTATGGTGGACATTATGGTGGTAAAAAGACAGCAGCTCGTATTCTGGAAGCAGGTTTTTTCTGTCCTACGTTGTTTAAGGATGTACATCAGTTCGTTTTAAGGTGTGATCATTGCCAAAGAGTTGGGAATCTTACTAGAAAGGATGAGATGCCTTTAAATGTGATGCTTGATGTTGAGGTCTTTGATGTTTGCGGAATCGATTTTATGGGACCATTTATCTCGTCCTGCAATAATCAGTATATCTTGCTGGCAGTCGATTATGTCTCGAAATGGGTAGAAGTCAAGGCTCTGTCGACGAATGATGCAAATGTAGTGTTGAATTTTCTTCATAAGCAGAAATTCACAAGGTTTGGAACACCACGAGTAATCATAAGTGATGATGGGTCGCATTTCTGCAACCATAAGTTCACTTCTATGATGTAGCGCTATAATGTGAATCATCATATTGCTACTGCCTATCATCCGCAAACTAATGGTCAAGCTGAAGTGTCTAATAGAGAGATCAAGCACATTCTAGAGAAATTTGTTTGTCCGTCAAGGAAAGATTGGTCTTTGAAGCTCGATGAAGCTATTTGGGCTTATAGAACAGCATACAAGACTCCACTTGGGATGTCCCCGTTTCAACTTGTCTATGGTAAGGGATGTCATTTACCTGCGGAGCTTGAGCATAAGACTTATTGGGCCTTAAAGAAGTTATATCTTGATCTAGATGCAGCTGGGAAGAAGCGAATACTTCAGTTTAATGAACTTGATGTATTCGACTGCAAGCGTACGAGAACAACAAAATTTACAAGGAAAAAGTGAAAAGGTGGCACGACAGGAAGTTATCTTCTAAGTCATTTATGCCGGGGCAACAAGTTCTTTTATTCAACTCTCGTCTCCGACTTTTTCCTGGAAAGTTGAAATCAAGGTGGTCTGGACCATTTATCATCAAAACTGTGTTTCCACATGGAGGATTGGAGATTTTTGAGAACGATCCAGGCCAAGCATTCAAGGTTAATGGTCAGAGATTGAAGCATTATTATGGGGACACGACAAACCGGGAAGTGGTTAGTGCCCTTTTATTGTCAACTTGATCGAGCTACTCTACGTCAAGCTAATGACATAAAAGAAGCGCTTCTTGGGAGGCAACCCAAGATTTAAGACTATAGGAACCCTTAGAAGTTGGCACTTTATCCAAAAACCCAAAAAAAATCAGAAAAAAATGGGCAGAAAAAATATTTTTCCAAAGACCTCCCGGGCGCCGCATGGCAAGCCCGGGCGACCGCCTGGAAGCTAGGGTGCCCGCCTGGAAAACCTGGGCGGCCGCCTGGAGCCCTTCTGCTGGATTTTTTTTAGGCCTTATTAAAAAAAATAGAAAAACACACAAAAACATAAACCCACGACCATAACCCCATTACCCATGAATTTTTCCCCAAAAACAAGCCACAACCCCACTCCTATTCTAATTCTAAACCTAAATCTTACCCTATATATACACACATCCTCCCGTATACATCTCCCACATACTTTCAACTTAAAAACTCTCTCCTACACACAAAACACAAATCTCAGACACTTATTCTCAGTTTCAATGGCCCCAAAGAGGTCTCGAACTGTTGATAGCAGCCGCACCATTCCTACTGCTGATTCTTCGAGGGGTACTGCTGCGAGGCGCCAATTGGTGGATAGGGCTGCTGAGGAGGAGTATACCAGGCTACTGACTAAGCCGATTCTGCAGGAGAGGGGATTTTTGCCATCGGGGAGGGATGGTGCGTTATTGCCGATGATTGCTGAGAAAGGGTGGATTTCTTTTTGTGAGTCGCCGGAGGCGGTCCCGATGAGTGTGGTTCGTGAGTTTTATGCAAACGCAAAGGCTGACAAGAATGGGTATACTGTTGTTAGGGGGCTTACGATTGATTACCAGCCCGAGGCGATTCGCCGTGTTACTGGGCAGCGATAAAGGAAGCCCGATGAGGAAAATTGTAATGAGAAGACCCCCGAGGATTTTGATTTGGATTTGATTATTGCTACTCTCTGTCATCCTGGTACGGTGCGGAAGTTTAAGATGGGATCTAACGAGTATCGTTCTTTTTCGGCTGTTGCGGTGAACAGGTATGCCCGTGCATGTAATGCCTTTATTTGTGCTAATATTTTGCCTTCTTCACATGCACATGAGGTTACAGTTGAGAGAGCCAGGTTGTTATGGGGGATCTTGAATGAGGAGTATTATATGGACCTTGGCGAGTTCTTCTACCAAGGTATTTTGAAGTGTTTGAGGGGGAGGACGCAAAGCAACATCCCTTATGCCTCTACTGTCACAAAGTTGTGCAGGGCAGTTGGATTCCATTGGCCTTCTTATGAGCAGCTGCAGATGCCGGCCGCTCCTATTGATTAATCGACGCTGAATGCATTGCAGGAATGGATGGGTGGAGAGCCCGAGGAGCATGGTTTGGGATATCGTATTCCAGGAGGACGTCCAGCAGCTGGTGCTACGATGGCTAGGCCCAGTCAGGCTCATGATGAGGCAGGTTCTTCTAGAGCCCAGGGAGGTGCTGGTTCAGGGATGGCTGATGCCCAGTATAGGATGCTATCGAGGAGGATGTATGCGATGTATGAGTCGCAGAGTAGGTTTGCTCAGGAGCTCACCCTAGCACTTGGGACTACTTTTAGAGGCCTTGGAGATGACATCCAGTGGCCCATTTTTAGTGAGGACTCTGCTTATCCACCTCCTGATACTCCACCCTCTGAGGGTGATGATGATGATTTCTCTGAGTAGGTATACCCTGTGTTCCTTTCTACTACCTTCACTGGGGACAATGAAGATTTTAAGTTTGAGGGTGGTAGTTAAGGAGCATATTTGTGTGTGTGTCATGTAGTTGCATATTCATGTTAGTTTAGTTCATATAGTTGCATATTTTTGCCATATAGTTTTTTATTTATTATTTATTTTTTTATTTTATAGCTTTATTTATCAAGTCATTTAGTTCATGCATATACCATGATCCCTTTTGTTTTGCTTTACGAATTGATATGTGATATTGATGCGAGTGTAGTGATAACGTTAGAGTGATGTTGAATCTTGTAGGTTGACATGCATGCTAGAAACACTTGTAATTTCACTAAGTCTTAGAGTATGCTTAAGGACTAGATTGTTGTCATGGTTTGATGGTTTTTGAGGTTAATCTATTTATTATGCTTAAAATTTATGATAGGCTCTTAATGATAAAAGGGATAAAAAGATAAAATTGGAGTAAAAATTGGAATTTATTGCTAGTCGTGGCTAGGCGTTAAATGGATAGTAGTCGGCTCATATTTTATGTGAGTAGTCTAGGGTTGAGCAAGATGGAGCGAAACGCACTTGCTCAGAAATTTGAAAAAAAAAAAGGAAAAAAAAAAGAAAAAAAGAGAAAAAATATGGTTTAATGCATAATTGATCACGAGTGAGCTCTTTGGGATTCGAGTTATTAAGTTCTTAGGGGACTTTGTTCCTAGTGACCTAAGGATTTTATAGTCTGGGATCCGCTAACCTAACGCTCGCTAAATGGATGCCATTGTATAAGTCTTTTGTGGACCTCACTCATTGCAAGATCAAATAAGCATTTGTTTATTGTGTTGAATAAAAGCATGATTCCGTAATAAGCTCCAGTGATCTTGAAGTGTTATAAGTCATTTTGTGTCTAGAATTTATTCTTCGTATAATCATGTGATTGCCTTGAGGATAATTGAGTTATGATAATTGATCTAGTTTCGAAGCATATCTGTTAAGCATCCGCACACACCACGTTTCTAGTTGTATGTTAACTTGCGTGATTTCATTGACCTTTAGTTGCCTAATTGCATTTGTTGAGATGTCATGTGTTGGTTGGTTCAGTCATCGCAAAGGGGGATCGCTACATTTCATGTAGTCTGCATTCATGCATGTTTTTATTTTGTTTTTGAGTCTGTGACGCTTGAGGACAAACATCGATTTAAGTTTGGGGGTGTGATAAGTGGCATTTTATACCACTTAGAACGTCTTATAATGGCTTGAATTGATGTTTTGGAATCAAGTATTTTGTGTATTTGATGCGCTTTCGAGTGTTTTGCATTTTAGGGTGTAACTTGCGTATTCGGGGAAATTTCATCAAAATAAGCCTAGGGAAGTACTTGGGATCAGTCTCGAGGGAATGTGTGAAGAATTCAGCAAAATCGGAAGCAGAATGCAGAATTTTCCAGAAGGCTGCCAGGCACCCTCCTAGGATCTGGGGCGGCTGCCTGGGATCTGGGCGCCCGCCTGGGAAGCTGGGGCGGCCGCCCGGAGTCGGGAATTTTAATTCTGATTATTATTAAGTTGTGTTCTACTGGACTTCTGAGATGGCTGATTCTTGTGGACTTCTATATAAGTAATCTTCAAAGACGTTTTATAACATGAAGTATTCATCAAGTAAGGAGCAATGAGAGAAGAAAAGAAGACCGTTTTAGCACACCGCAATGAAGAAGAGGAAGCATACATTAATTTATGATTCTTTTATTCATTGTAACAGTGGATGCTAGTTTTCTTTACTTTGAACCTATATACTCTTGTGACGTACTCTGGTTTTAATAAATAGTTAGTTAGTTTATATTGTCGTGTTATTATCATGTTTTCATATGAACCCATGGTGACGATGAGTTCTATCATGGGCTAATCGTGATCATGGGGTCGTAGCGGATTTACTATGGATTTTGTTAGTTAATTGTTTAATACCTTGGTGTGTGATGATTGTATAATATCTAGTATAGGTTGTGCTTATTCGTCTTATGTGCGTCGCGAACATATAAGATAGCTTGTTAATCTCTTGTGAAGTTTTCACTGAGATTTAGAACTTGCCATGCTAGTATAGGTTCATGTATTGTATGCATGATTAGTGGGTAACTCTAACCGTTTTACTTTTCCTGTGTAATCATAATGAATAACTTGCGCTTAAATCGTTATGTTGTCAAATTCTGTAGACATGTGGGATCTCAACATAATTGATGCCTATGCAACTTCTATCTTAATTGTGGATGTTTGGTAGAATGGTACTAGTACAACGAAAGTTGGCTTTTATCAGTTTCGTGTTATTCGATTAATATCATCACCGTTACATGCTAAGGGTAATAATAATAACTGTTGAATGAAGTAGTAATGAAGTTATGATCTCATGTGTGTTTAATATTGTTAATTCAAGTAATAATTTAAGTGCTTTATTCTCGTAGTTAATTGTAGTTAATAATTAGTTAATCAACCTTAAGTGTTATTGTCTTGACATTGAGAAGTAATCATACATTGGTGAGTGAGTGTTAATTAAATATAATTAGTCTGAGTCTCTGTGGGAACGAACTAGAAATTATTCTATATTACTTGCGAACGCGTATAATTACGTGAATTATTAACGCGTGTTTTGTGCCTAACAGGTTACAGTGTTTCACTCAGAGGAGGATATCTCTCTTAAGCTCTATAAAAATGTAAAACCTATTTCTTAAGTGAAACATTGCTGCTACTTGGTTTATATATTAAGAAGTTATAAAGCTTGCTAGACAATACATATTGCAGTTTTCGAGGTCCAGCAAGGTTGCGTCTTCATTCTCTTTCCCGTGATTCTTGACAAATGAATATATATTATTTTGATATACAGCCTTGAAAATCTTTCCAAATTTCCATGCACATAAATGGAATGTTTCTTCTTATTCAAAATCCAAGATCACATGCAAAGTTTGTCTTGGCTTCTCATCTACTTTTTTGAGATACCTATCAACCCATGTGTTGTGAGAGTTCTAGGTTTTGACCACTATCACATCACTATCAGTAGCTATAATCTGCATTAGCCATTGATAGCTGCTAGCCATAGAAATTCTTAGCCATTGGAAGTCATTATACTACAGCTTTCCTTAGTCATTGATATTCACTTGATTAACAATTGATAGGATGATGTTTATACCAGTTGGTGCTTCTCTTCATTTAGCAGTTGAAGATTCACTTCACTTAATCTGAATTACATGGCATTGAATATTTACACTTAGCCATCCTATTCTAGATTATTCATTGAGTCAACATGACTTCTGAATGAATAATTGCATTGATATACATTTATTGAGTTATCAAAGAAGATGTTACAATTTTAAATAAAATCACTAATGACTCGATAATTTTTTAAACTTTCAATTACACTAATATTATTATTTTTGAAAAATAAATAAAATATATATTTCAAATATAAGTACTCTAATTAATATTATATTCAATATTTCTTTATGAAAAATGAAGAAATTCAAATATATAAAAATATTGTAAATAAATCTACTAGTGACTTGTTAAGTTTTATAACGCGTTCAATTTATCATTATAATATTTTAAATCACTGCACTAATATTATTAACTTCTAAAAATAAATATAATATATATTTCAATTATTATTTCATTTCTATGTAAAAAATTACTAATTAGTTAAATAGAAAAAAATCATCTTTAATTATATATGTCATTTTGGTAACACATTTTGACTCTACCGCGACATTAAAAAAGAGGGGTTGCGGTAGACATTAGTTTTGAAGGCTACTATTACACTTTTCTTTGCAACCCCACTTTGAAGGGTTGCATAATCCAATCTATGGTGTATTGCAATGACCACATCATTTGATAGGCTACTTCTCCAAATGTTATCCCTTAGAACGGTTAACAGTTGGAGGTTACATTATGTCTTAACATAATTATGCAAATGTAGTTTTGTTTATCATCATAATTCAGGCTTGATTCTTAATAGAAGATACTCTGGCCAACCTTGCAGGGTTGTTCGGTAACATCAGGTTTAGAAAGAAGCAATGCTTTAAGAGTTCTGGAAGCAGCAATCGTGGACATATGTCTAATTCATCTTCATTGTCTAGTTACAAGACATGGATGGTTGACAGAAGCAGGTTCAGATGCTATAATTGTGATGTGATTGGGCACTTTGCCACTAAATGCCGAAAGTCCCAACAAGCTAAGGATAAAGGAAAAGTTTATCAGAAAAGTGATTTTGGCAACTCAAAAAAGAAGTATCTCATGTGAAATATTACATAGATGGAGGGAAAAGTTGGGATGACACAAATGATAAAGAAGAGCAATTTGGAAATGTAGCACTTATGGCAGCATCTTTTTTTACGGGTATCATTTCCAAGTGTTCGTGCTTTACCTGCGAAAAATCTATGTGAGAATGAAAATTGTGTTGCTTTTAGAAAGACTGTCTTAGTGTACTCCAATGCAGTTTCTTATGAAACTCTTAAGGTTCAATGCAAAATTGAGGAATGTGCTGAGTGTTATGAAGCCTTATGAAGCCTTAAGAGAAGTCTATAGAAATTGGTGTACTATGGTAAGATGTATGAATGCCAGTGTAGTCGACTTAGAAGAAGTACTAAAGAAGCTTCAAATAGAAAATGATAAGTTAGTTCTAGATCAAGTCACTATGGAAAGTCTTAAGCAAAATAATCATTTTCTAGAACTTAAGATCAAGAAGCATGTTGTGACTGAGCCTGAACTTAATAGTAAGATTGCAGAATTAGACACTAAATTACATGCTTTTATTAATTCTATTAATCTTGCCAAAAGACTTATAGTTGACAAAGTAGTTGGTGGAAATATTGAGATAGTCTTGGACTATGATGAACTTAGAAACTCTTCTAATGAACATGTAGTTGAGCACGGGCCTAGTGAAAAGGTTGTGAATCCCCCTAGTACACCTCATATTCTTAAGAATGCTAAAAAGCAATTTTTTAAGAAAGCTACTACTGAACCTTTTGATGAAGATAACTTGAATATTCATCATAGAGATGCTTATTGAGGACCTAGAGAACTCTAAGAAGAATAAGGCAAAGAAACCTAGTAAGTCAATAATTAGTGATAGTGAACAATCTAATGGTGGACTAGGTTTAACTTCCAAGACTAAGAAAAGCAGGAATAGAAGTTGCAAGATATGAGAAAATAGCCCTAGGAAATTATGTAATAATTATGATTCTACTGGTCACCTTACTCATGCTTGTAGAAAGGTTAAAGTAGTCAATGTTAAAAATGCTTTTGTGCATAACATGCCTCATTCTCATAAGTGCATTAAGAATGTTTGCATGCCATGTGTAGTTTCTTTTATGAACATTTATCTCAATTCCACACACTCACATAATACATCTCATAATTATGATAAGCATGGTCATAATAACACTAGTTGATCAAAGACTATAAGCCCTCCTAAAGCTAGGAAAGTGGCACCTGTCACCAAGCCCAAGAGCAAGTTTGTTGGTGCTTCTATAAGTGGCAATAAATCAGTCAATCATAAAGTAAAGATTGTTGAGCCTGTTAATTCTGTTAAAAAATGCTAAATATTCTAATGCTTCTAATTTCACTGGACCGAATTTAGTGCGGGTACCAAACAAAACTTAATACTCTTTATTTTCAAGGCATTAAGAAGAAAAAGGTCATGTGGATTATGGGCAGTGGATGTTCAAAACATATGACTAGAGATAGAGCCCTGCTATCAAAGGTGGTTGAGAAAGCTGGCCTGGTGGTTACTTTTGCAGATGACATCAAAGGTTATACAACAGGATATGGCTATTTGGAAATTGGTAATGTCATCTTTGATGAAATTTCTCTAATTGAAGGTCTTATGCACAATCTCCTCAATATCAGTCATTTTTGTGATCAAGGATGTGGAGTTTTGTTTAAGAAAGAGAGGTGCTTGATCTTTAATCTAGAAAAATTAGAAGCTTACTCTCAATGGAGTGAGAAAGAGTGATTTTTGAGCAACATTTCCCAGAATATCATAATTTAAGATATTGGCCATGATAATACATGAGGCCTGCATGGGGGAATTGCATATTACCTAGAGGGGCGAACATGCCTATCACCCATTGCATAAGCTATGTTATTATTTCCCATAGTCGCATTTGGGAGATTCTAATATCTGTGCTATGCATGTGATTTTCACTTGTACAAGATACACATCTTTTAAATGTGTTATAAATGTAGATTTTAGACCCTCCTATATCGTGTATTCTGGTTAGAATATGTTACATGTGGTCTTTAGTGAAAATATTTTAGTTGTGTGTTTGTTTTTATAGGTGCATCTAAGAATGTCATTAGTCAGTGCTTGCATTTATCAAATGAATATGCCATCGTCAGCTGATAGAAAGCAGATTCATCATATCTTGAAGCTTAAGTGGGAGTACTTAGAGATTAAAGTTATGCATGATATTTAAAAAGGGAGTACTTGACTGGTATTCTTTACACTATTCTCGTGACTGATGTCAAGAGGATATAATGATTTTTATACTGAAGACTGTCATCTTCTTGACTCATTACACAATTATACTGAAGATGGTCAAGTAATGTGTTTCTACACTCTTCTCCGGATGAAAGTTAATTATGGCATAAGAAGCTCTCCCACTTAAGCTTTAAGACCATGAATTATTTGGTTAAAAGGGAATTGGTAAGAGGTCTGTCGGAGATAGAATTCAATACTGATGGACAATGTAAAGCAGTTTAGAAAGGAAAATCAAAGAGAGCATCACACAACAAGAGGACAATGACTGACATCACTGAACCACTACAACTCCATTACATGGACTTGTTTGGCCTGGTCAATGTCATGCCAATGTCAAAAAAGATATATACCTTAGTGATTGTTGATGACTATTCCAGATATATGTAGGTGTTATTTCTACATTCAAAGGATGAAGAGACTGTTATAATTATTGATCATGTCAAGAAAATTGAGTTAGAAGCCGGAGTGCCTGTTTGTACCATTATATCTATCATGGAATATAATTCAGAAATGCAAAATTGAATGAATTCTGTTTCAAGAAAGGCATATCAAGAAAATATTAAGCACCAAGGATAACATAACAGAATGGGTGGTTTAGGGGAAGAATCAAACTTTGGTTGAAGCGGCAAGGACTATTATTAATGAAGACAATCTTCTTACTTACTTCTAGGATGAAGTAGTTAACGCTACATGCTATCCTCAAAACGAAACCCTGATTAACAAGATGTATGAGAAGACCCCTTATGAGTTTATGGCCAATAAGAAACCATCAATAAAATACTTTCACGTGTTTGGTGGAAAGTGCTTAAAGATGATGAACATCTTGGAATATTGATGATAAGGCTAAAGAAGGCATCTTTTTGTGCTATTCTCTGGAGTCAAAAGCTTATAGGGTACATGTGATTAGTGATCTAAAGTTTGTGAACAGTCTTAATGTAACTTTTGATGATGCCAAACTCCCAAGTATTCAGAAGCAATATAGTTCAGGTAATCTTGACCTAGAAGATCTTTCTGATAACGAAGATGAACCCGAGGTTGTTACAGATGGTAATGAGAATGGAAATGATCCTAATAATGATTGTAATTTTGATTCAGATTCTGATGGTCCAAATGACAGTTGTGATAGTGGAAATGCAGAAGAGCAGAGTCACACTGTTTCTGAGACAAGTCCTCAAGTTCAGATTCTGGAGATCAAGTTGGAAATAACATAAAGGGAGCAAAACAAGAAACAGAGTAAGGATCCGCTAGTCAGAATTATCAGAATGAAGAACATGCCGAATCATCAAGAGCTAGTTTTCCTAAAACAATCAGGTGAAATAAATCTTGTACTCCTATTTTAATCATTGGCAATACAAAGGCAACATTTCATACTAGAAGAGCTACTGCAAACAAATGTTTTTACTCTTGGTTTCTTTCTCAAATGGAACTAAAGAAATTAAATGAAGCTCTGGGAGATCACGATTGGGTGATTGCTATGGAAGAAAAAATCAATCAGTTTGAAAGACATAATGTGTGGAAGCTTGTAACCGGGCCTAAAGATAAATCTGCGATTGACACTAAGTGGGTTTTTAGAAACAAGTTTGATGAAGATGGAATTTGTTACAAGGAACAAGGTGAGACTGGTTGCTAAGGGATACTCTCATGAAGAAGGGATTGACTATGATGAAGCCTTTGCACCAGTAGCTAGAGTTGAAGCCATCAGAATGCTTTTAGCATTTACAGCATATTCAAACTCCAAGGTATATTAAATGGATGTGAAAAGTGCTTTCCTGAATGGTGAGCTTGAAGAAAAGGTCTACGTGGAACAACCCCTAGCTTCATAGATCTTGAGTTCAAAAATATTGTGTATTTTCTTTTCATGGCCCTTATGGTCTTAAGCAAGCGCCAAGAACATGGTATGAAACTCTCTCAAATTTTTTTCTTGAAGATGGTTTCACTAAAGTGTCTTAAATAAAACTATGTTTTATAAATCCTATAAAAATGATATCTTAATTTTGCAAGTCTATGTTGATAACATTATATTTGAGTCTACGAATTTTGTACTTTGTGCAAGGTTTGCTAAACTTATGCAGAGTAGGTATGAGATGAGTAATGATGGGTGAGTTGAACTTCTTTCTTGGATTACAAGTGAGCTAGAAGACAAACGGTATCTTCAATTCTCAAACAATGTACATCAGGGATCTTCTGAAGAAAAATAATCTAGAAGACTCAACACATGCAAAGACCCCGACGGCAACTACCACAAAAATTGATCATGACAAGTCTGGTAAGAAGGGGGATATCAGTAACTATCGAGGCATGATCGGATCATTGTTCTACCTTATTGCGAGTCATTCAGATATCATGTTTGTAACATGTTAATGTGCACAGTTCCAAGCTAATCCTAAGAAATTACATTTGATGGTCTTCGAAAAAAATTTCAGATATCTGAAAGGTACACCTAATCTAGGTATCTGGTATCCGTTAGACATGGGCTTTGATCTCATCGACTATATAAATTCTTATTATATTGTGAAAGGTTCCGTAAGAGGGCTATATTAAGCTAGAGGGGGGTTGAATAGATTAATTACCAATTTAAAAAATTATTATGGTGTTTTAAAATAATTTTTCACTTTTTAAAACTTTACTGAGTGGTTATGTTGTTTATATGTACGGAAAAATAAAGTGAAAGGAAAGAAAATACCACACGGAGATTTTATCCTCGTTCGTGATGGCGCAACCTCTAATAGATACGCTCACCCCTACGTCCAGTCCCCGAACTCCTCTCCCGGACTCGGGATTTTCCCTTAAAATAAACTCGCTCCTTTAGTAGGTGGATAAGCCTTTACACCCTTACAAGTATTTTTCTTGGTGCGTAACACAAGGGTTACCACCTCAAAATAATTGTAATACCTACATAATTTATCTTAGACAATAACTCTCCGCTATTTTTTCAAAGTTAATGTAGAATCCTTTTTGTGGACTTGGCTTCCTTAGCTTTTGTCGGTCTTGTATCTTAGTGATCCGGTCTTGGGTCTTTCCTCTTCTTCACGGTGTGAAGACTACTAACTCCCCGTTAGTACATCTAGGACTTGGGTCTTACAACAAGAATCACCTCACGTCACTTCACCTCACTACAAAACTAATAAGACAATACACAAAACAACAAGTATATAGAAAGGTTTGTTTTGATCTAGTATGTTACAATACTAGCCCACAAGATAGTATAATATTCAAATAAGAATATTAATACTAAGTAAGAATACTTGGCTTAAGATAATAAATATTAGTCCAAGTTTTTTTATAATTACTCCTTTATAGATTAAATGAATTTGTGGAGTAATATGAGAAGTCTTTTATATAAAGCACTTATAGCTTATGACTTCTTTAGTATTCTTCTTGTTTTGATTAAGTATTTATAGATCGAAGAATACTTTAGTTACAATCTCGGAATTGTAATTTATCCTTTACGCTCGTAGGCTTAAGGATTTTAGTATACTTATGTTTTGACAATTATGTAGTCAAAGTATAAATTTAACTTCAACCACTTGTATAAGATTTATGAGTCTTAGCCAAGATCCAAATAAGAGAAGTGCAAGTAATTGGTGTAAGATTGTGCTTTTAAAGTTTAGACGAATAATTACGAGTAGTTTATATATATCGAATAAGAACCCCACGGAACACTGAAAGATGTTAGAAGAGGCTTATACAATATGTCTCGTAATTGTTTATATACACGATATGTGTTAGCTAAGATCCAATCAAATAACGTGAAAGTAATTGGCAAACTCGTGGATTTGATTCGTCTTTAAAAATAACAGATGATTATGAAATGTTTATAGACCGAGTTATAATCCCCCGGAACACTAAAGATTTTAGAAGGGATTAAACTATGCTTCGTAATATTTTATGTGCACGATATTTTTTGGCCAAGACCCAATTAAATAACGTGAAAGTAATTGGCTAACTCGTGAACTTAAGCCGTTTTGATATTTTTGACAAATTATGAAGTGTTTATAGATCAAGTTATAATTCCCCAAAACACTATAGATGTTAGAAGGGATTAAACTATGCTTCATAATTATTTTATGTGCATGAATATTTGTTAGCCAGGATCCAATTAAAGAGCGTGAAAATAATTGGCTAACTCGTGAACTTAATCCGTTTTGATATTTGAAAAATTACGAAGTGTTTATAGATCAAGTTATAATCCCCCAGAACACTAAAGATGTTAGAAGGGACTATACTATGCTTCCTAATTATTTTATGTGCACGAATATTTGTTAGCCAAGATCCAATTAAAGAGCGTGAAAATAATTGGCTAACTCGTGAACTTGTGTCAAATAAAATCTCACCCTTGGAGATTAAGTAGTTTTCTTTATAGATCTTCTTGTTGAAATGATTTTTACGAAGACCAAGTACTTATTCAAATTCCGAGTTCGAATCTTAGTCCTCTTTTCGATTGAGAACTTTCTTTATAAGAGATCTTTTATTAAAGCTTAAGATGAAGTAGAGAAGTTAAGTACAAATCTCAAATAAAAAGAACTCAAATAAGAAGCTAAAAGTTAGCACTTTTGAGAAACGGTCGGAACAGTTCGGCGGAGGTTCGGTCGGATTTTGGCACTTTGGTCGAACTTGAGCAGCCCTTTGGGAGGCAGGAAAGTGGTAGTGGATTTGTAACATCCGAGAAATATCGTGTAATTATTTTTATTAATAAATGATTATTATGTGGTTATTACGTGAATTTTGGTTAATTATCTGATGATTGATATTGATGGTTGGATATTTATATGTAATAAAATTAGGATATTTTATTTTTAATTATCCAGAATCAAATATAGACAATTTTGGTATGTTTTGGAAACTTTTAGATTATCAGATGATTTTATAAGGATGTATAGAATTAATAATTATTATTTTGAGTAATTATAAAATTACTTTATAAAATTGGAAATCATCCAACTTTAACCGTTTTTGCATTTTTACAACCCGAAACTCTTCGAAAAACTCCTTCCTAACCTAATCTGATGATTCTTAACACTTTTCGTGTTTTGACTTTTTCGATCCGGGGTACGGTTTGACCTGTACGAGTCCTGACATAATATTTTCGATACGCTAATCATTTTATAGATCGATAAAACCCGTATTCTCGAAATACGGGATAATATTACTTTGTTTTCATATAAAGTGTTTTATAGGGAGCTCAATTTCGATAATTATCCATATTTGGTATTAAATTATATCATTTTTATAGTTACTTAACGGCTAGTAATCTATTTTCGGATCCGATATGTAAATATAATAATGAAATTATTAAATAAGTAAAATATGTGATGGTTATGTTAGCCGTGTGTTGCCTTATTATTAATTATGAGTAATTTATTATGTACAAAGATTACTTGTATAATTAATTATTGAGCTGCATGAGTTTGTTTTGCTTATAAAGTAATTTTTTGAATATTTATTCTCATAAATGTTAAAATTATTTCTGAAATTATTTTTGTTGCTTTATAATTTTATTTATTATTTTTAGGAATTTATAAAATCCAAAAATCAATATTTTTTCAATTATTCATCTTTAAATGATTTCCTGATCGCATTTAAGTGTAAATTTTGTATTAAATCCCAAAATGCTTGAAAAATCACGAAACTCATACTTTATTAAGTTTTTAATATTTTGAGAATTTTAAAATTATTCTAGAAATTTTTTGGCTTTTAAATAACCGCACGTTTGTTCGTTAAACCATAAAATGCGGGTACATTGTGCATTTCAAAAATGATTTAAAATTATAAATTTTTTATTATTATTAGTTTTCAAATATTCTAAGATTTTTAGTAATATTTTGAAATAATTTCGTTTTGTTTTTATATTCAAATTGTATCGTTAAAAAAAAAATCCGGTTGTAGTTAGAAAGAAAAAGAGGACCCGTGGCAGATTGAACTATACATGTCCTATGAATTAAATTTTACTCTTAATTATCTTTTTCTTCCCCCATTGCAACAACAATCTGTTGGCCCTCTCTCTCAAAAATCTCTCGATCCTCTCTCTTGCAATTTCTCTCTGTTTCTCTCCCTTATTTCTCCCTCTCTCTTTTCTCCTCCGCTTCTCCCTTCCATTGCTGGTTTCCGGCGCCGCCTGTACTCGGTTTTCCGTTGACTCACCTTCCCCTGTTTCTTTTTTTCCGCTGCTTCCATGGTATTATTTGGTTGCATCGGTTTAATTCCTGTTGAGTATACTTACATATATACATGTATTGTTGTGTTGCTTTGAATCGCCGTCTCTCCTCGGTTTTCCGGCGAGATGGTGGCGAGTTGAGCGGCGCGTGCGTGCGCGTATGGTTGTCCCTGTTATTTCCTATGCTGCGTTTTGGTTGAGTTATTCGATTAAATCGAATACTCTTCTAAGTTCGTCCGAGTTGTGGTTCATGAATTATTCGGTTATTATTATTTTATTTATTCGAGTTATTTCTGAAAATTCGAATGAATTTTTGTGATTAATCGAATGCATATTTTAATTAATCAAGATTTAATCGGTCAAACTCGTGACTGACATCCGAATCGGATACCTCCGAAAATCGACGCCGTCAGCGATGAATTTCGATGAGCTGACGGTGGACGATGATGTTTAATTCTGAGTCTTAAATTATAAATAAATAAAAATTATTTGTAAAATTAAATTCGAGATGAAAAATAGGATATTATTATAAGTCACACTGGTGTTTGGGATTGTGAATGTTATGATTGGTGGTTGTGAATTGTTGTTATTGATTGTGATTGACGTCGAATTATTTCGACGAGTAGGCCGATATACAAAGGAGAAGCTGCCCGATTTTCAGGAAATTATTTCCGAAAATATGAGAACGTAACCTATAATTATATTATATAGAACCTAATTACGTGTCATGATAAAATATTTTATAAATAATCGATCACCATATTTTTCAAAGCGACGGGTATACGTATTTTCCAAAAATAAGTACTGAACCGAGTTTCGAAGATGTGAACCATAATTGTTATATGTATTTCAATGATACATATAAATATGAGTCGGGATATGAAATCGTATAGGTAGAAATGATAGTGATATTATGTTAAGCTTAAACGATTATCTGAATTAGGGTATTTCAACCTTGTAGGTCGTAGTCGGAAGATCCGGGGATTGATGTTGGACTAAGAATAATCTAGTGGTTAGTCGTCGAGCTCAACAAGATTCCAATCGAAGGATATAAGGGATAGAATCGTATCCAGAATAGGCTAGTGGTTTGACAATAAAGCCAAACATTCAGGTCGGACCGAAATCAACCAGTAATATTGGTTAAATCTTATAAAGGCAAGTATTCCTAACTTTTCTCGTAATATATTACAAATACTTCATTCCTATTCTAAGTTCAGAATAGTTAACTATTTTATATTTCACTGCAATTACTCTTAATTATGCAAGTTCCTTTCATTATTGTTCCTATATTATCGATTGATCTCTTGAGCAAATACCTATTCTTCCGGGTTATTTCCGAACCCTGAATTGGGATGTTTTGAAATTAAAATGATTTGACATCAAAATACTTTACGGGATGGATGGTTATTATGAGGGCCAGTGATGAGCTGGACCCTTTGGACCGGGGATGGATCTATACAAGTAGGTATAGATCTACATTATATCCTGACTGATCAGCAGGGTATGAGTGTGAACGTTAAACTAGTGTCCAGTTTAATTCATTCTTGCTTGCCATTAACGACATTCTCTATCGAAGAGTTTTATGAATACAAAACCGGACAAAACCCTGATTTAGGAGATGAATCTGGGAATTGCTCGTCAATTCTGATTTATAATTAAAGGTTGGTAATGGCCAATTGTTATTCGCTCAACTACCTCAAATAAATAAAAATGTTTATAAATTATTTAAAAGATTTTGTCAAATTTCCTTTAATTTTGATACCTGGAAATCAGTTATATACTTTCTAGGCATTTTTGGCTCACTCTTGCTTTGTAAATTCTTATTTCTTTCAGAAAGAAGTGAGGATAAATGTGAGTAGCTTTTAATAGACAATAGAAGTTATAAAGATCTCCGCTGCAAGAGGATGAGGATGTTAGAAAAGTAAGACAAGGGAATTAGTGCGAAGGTATTTAATCTTTTAATTTAGTTGTTGTGAATTGTATAAGGTTAGATTCTTATTTCATACCATAACCTGTAAACAATCCGGAACTAAGGGGTCATTTGTATATTATTTTATATTATGTAAAGATTGTTTAGCGACACCAAATCTTGACCCCAGATTTGGGCTGTTACAAGTTGGTACTAGAGCAACAGGTTATTGGTCCCTGAAATAAGAATAGGTGGGAGTAAGATAGGAGTAACACACCATATAAGATATGAAGGACCCTAGGTATATTCATTTTAAATTCAAATTAAGTGTGAATTAGGCTAGTGGATCCGGTATGGATTAGTAAGATAGGATAGTGTTAAGAGAAGTGTAAGGCGAATATATTGACGCTGTAGATGTATTGAATTCCTAGATTTTATAGTTGCGAAGGATGGATAGCTCGATGGAGATTGGGTAAATTACCCTGTTTTTAATATGGTTTAAAGAAAATGTGATTGATTCTTGTGAGAACTTCGTATAAGGAAATCTAGGTGAGTTTTAGTATGATTTAACTTAGAATTAGGTAGTAGGACAAGCTCCACGCTGGAGGCAATGAGTTGATTGAAGCTGATAAAGAGCCAAAGTTGCAAGTTTCAAAGGAACCACCGTTACATGAAGGTTCTTATCACTTATCGGGCGCTACACAAGGAATGATACCTACTTTATTAGGTATAGGGAAGACTAGCAAGAAGATGCGACCTTATCAACAGATAGAACGTCGAATTGCATTAGTCGTTTTAGGTATAAAATCAAGGATGACGATGAGGATATCGAAGACAGTATCAGACGTCAGCATTGGGGTAGAGTTACGAATAAAATGGTATACAACGGTAAATGAAGTTTCGTCAACTGATAAGTGCGAACAAAATCCAAGGAAAAATAGAAGATATATAAAAGTGGAGAGACCCTTATATGGACATTCCTTTAATTAATTATTTCATTAGCGAATTATAAGAATAGCGAGTAACCTATATATTATTGACGACCAAATGTCTGATTTTCAAAATTTTAAAATGAGTTTTCGAAAAAGATTTTCTTAATAAACTTTCAGAAGATCTTTGCATAAGATAAGTTTCACAGTGTGGTTGTCGAATTACTATTTATGTTCTTGTTATTATAAGTAGAGAATGATCTAAAAGAATACTAGGATCTAGACTCAGTATTACTAGCTCAGAGAACCAAGTAGACCCACTATCATGAGGAAAATTTAAAGTTTTCCCATGGAAGATGAAAGTAAACTTTGTTTCATAACATCAACAATTGAATCAACATGTTAAAACATTATTTACCCAATTCATGAGATTATTAAAATTTAACAAATTTTGTGATTCAAAAAGACAGAGGATAATTGAAGGAAATGGAAGACTCTTCCAGACTATTGAAGAAGAATAATATTTCCATTGACGAAGTCGGGTCATTGCATGATCTATGGTTATTCTATGCGGCGTAGACGAAGTTGGAAGCAATGATAATAAATTTCGTAAGAACGCGGTTATGATCGAATCATTAAAGAATTTAATATGAAGGCATTTCCAGACGACATTCTGAAGTTATGATGTGACCGAAATTGTGAATCTGTTATTCGAATGATCTTTGAAAGTATATTTAATTGAAGCGTGGACGGTGACCAACACTGTCATTCTTTTCTATAATACGAAAACATATGTTCTTCTTGATTCGTGAATACATATGAGCTTCTTTTATTAATAAATTATATAAGGCGAAAAGGAAAGAAAATTTATTGTATTCCTTTTGAATTATTTCTCTTCTCAAAATATTGCTTCCTGATTGAGATAAACAGTGTTGTGGTGTGACGCTTTGTCGAAATGACGAAGAGTCGGGTGGGACGCCACCCAGTCATGTGTTATATGCCATATAGCATTAAAGACTGGCCATCTTGAGTATGAATATGGCTGTCTCATTCATATCTAAATCCTCACTCATTCTTCTTCCTTCAATTTATTGACTTATAGATTCTCCCAATTATTTTGTTGCATTGTTATTCCTTATCCAGTTTTTCAATCAAAATCATATTCACAAACTCTCCTCGTGCGTAGAGTCTATTCTTTGACAATTTTAAAAGAAATAGAATAGTCCCGTATAGCAGCTAGAATTACATGTCCAATATAGATATGATTTCAAGCCGATAAATGGTGGAAATCTATGACAAGGAAGAATGGATACACCGATAACGTGGTCGTTACAAAAATATTAAATCAGACAGTTGTTCTTCTCACGAGGATTTCATCAGTACGGTGGATTGCATTAACGTGATGCACTTCAAGTCAGGAGAATTTGACGTAAAATGAATAGTTAACGAACCGTAGTAAGTAAATTAATTGTAAAATAAGAAAGTGAAGTTGCGTACATCAGACAAAGCGAATGAGTGTCAAGACGATAACCGAAGATCAAGGAATTCTTAACAACGACTCAAACAGGCAATTAATACGTGAAGTATCCCTTCGTCACGGGAAGATACTTGCCATGAAGATTCAAGATTGAAGAAATCTTAACTGCGAACAAATTTTGAGTGTGTTCTTCAAGGAAGTGTTAGGTTCTATAACTTGAGTAAAGGAATATGGTAAATTTAATACCTATAACCGAGCCAATGATGAAAGTTCGATATGAGAACATCAGTAGAGATGAAGGAATGGTAATCCAACTGTGAAATCTTTTAAGGAGTAATGTTCCAAAACTAATTGAGTTTTCACCATATTGTGATATTTATAATTGAGACCATGCATGGTTATTAAAAGATAAACAGATTAATTAATAAAAATGAGTACATATTGTTAATGGTAGAAGATTCGTGTGAGTAGTTGAAGGACGCAGTATAATTCTTAGAAAGTAACTATATGCAATGTTAGATATATTTGAGATGTCATGTCTAATATGATTCATGTTTAGTTTTCAGATCTTAACAAACAGGACATATCAGGACTTACTGACATCAGGACTTACTTGAAGTCAGAACTTAATATCAGAACTTAAGGTCATATCAGAACTTAAGTGCGGGAAGACTTTCATATAAGGAAAGAAGCTGATTTACAGTAGAAGATCGAGACTAAAACAAATAAAGATATACATAGAAAGAGTTAGAAGACTGGAAGACTTGTAGAAGATATCTGATTGATATATTTTAGGAGACAGAATTATATTCTATATCAATTCGAATTTATCTTGTTACTGTGTACTATATAAACACAGACTTAGGGTTTACACTATATGTGTTATCATTATCGAGAATATTATACATTGTAATCTAGCAGCTCTTAGTGATATTTGTTCATCACTGAGAGAGAACAACAGTTCTTATTGTAACAGAGTTTATTCAATATACTTGATCTTTGTTACATACTTGTGTTAAATCAATTTGATTGTGAAAACACTATATTCAAACCCCTTCTACAGTGTTGTATGACCTAAAAATTAGTATCAGAGCTTATTTGTTAACATACATACAGTAAAGATCCAAACAATCATGTCTGAAGAAGCACAAACTCCAACCAAGCCCACCAAAACTAAAGAAACTCAAAAGACTCAAACCCGCATTCAATATGAGACTATTAGGGTTCCAATACTGAGACCTTCTGAGTATTCCATATGGAAAGTGAAGATGGTTATGTTTCTGGAAGCTACAGATCCAGAATACCTTAATAGAATTAATGAAGGACCACATAAGCCTACCAAGCTCTCTGTTGTAGTTGCTGATCAACCAGCAAAGACCATACCAAAGGAGAAAGGTGAGTACACAGCTGAAGACATCTCATCTATTGCCAGTGATGCAAGGGTAAGGCATTTGCTGCATAGTGCCATTGATAATGTCATGTCAAATAGGGTAATTAATTGCAAAACTGCAAAGGAGATATGGGATGCTTTGGAGACAAGATGTCAGGGAACTGATGCAATCAAGAAGAACAAGAGGACTATACTCACTCAAGAGTATGAGCACTTTCACTCAAAAGCTGATGAGTCTTTAACTGACTTATATGACAGGTTTGTCAAACTCTTGAATGATCTGTCACTGGTGGATAAGGAATATGATCTTTAAGATTCAAATATAAAATTCCTTTTAGCTCTTCCTGAAAATTGGGATTTGAAGTCTACTACCATAAGAGACAACTCTGAACTTACTGAAACTACTCTTGATGAAATTTATGGTATGCTCAAGACTTATGAACTTGAGATGGATCAAAGGAACAAGAGGCATGGAGGAAAGCCAAGGACAGTTGCTCTTAAAGCTGAGGAGGAATCTCCTAAAATGACTACCTCAAAAAGGGGCAAAGGAAAGGCTCTCATCATAAAGTTTGATACAGAGTCATCATATTCTGATGATGATGATTTGGAAACTGAAAGTTTACCTGAGATGGATTCTAATGAAGAGATGATGAAATTGTGTGCTCTTATGGTAAAGGGTATCACAAAGATAGCCTACAGGAAATTCAGAAAAGGCAAGAAGTTTTCCAAGAAAAGTGGAAGTTCTGATAAGAAAGGGTTCAGAAAGTCTGAAGGTAACGGAAAATCTGACAGAGGAGACAACTCAAATGTCAAATGCTACAATTGTGGTGAAAGAGGCCACATATCTCTTGACTGTGATAAAGGAAAAAGTGACAAAGGCAAGGCACTTGTCACAAAGAAGAAAAGCTGGACAGACACTTCAGATTCTGAAGATGAGGTGAACTATGCCTTGATGGCAAATACTGACAGCAGTCCTGAAACTGCTGAATTGAAGGTACCTCAAACAACTTATGCCTTCCATACTGATGATATTACTGAGTTGAGATTATATCTTAAAACCATGTTCATTAGTTATAGAGATCAGACTTTAACATGTGAAAGATTAACATATGAAAATCTTGCTTATAAAAAGAGAAATGATTATTTAGAAAAGGATTTAGTTTTTCTTCATCAAACTAAGAAAGAAAAAGATGATGCTTTATATATTAGAGATGAAGTGTTAAAATTGAATGAATCTCTAAGAGCTGACTTAGAAAAGGAAATAGAGATTATCAGAACTTGGACTAACTCTGGCAGAACAACTCAGAATTTATTAAGTAGTGGAAACTGGAAAGAGGGCTTAGGTTATGGAGATGATAAAAGTGAAAAAGGAATTGAACAAATTGAGCCAATTGTTTTTAAACAGACTGCTAAACCAAAGGTAAATCCTGTTAAGTTTGTAGCAAAAACTGTAAAGTCTGATTCTAAAAAGATGAAAGAATCTAGGACAGAAGTAAAAGAAAAATCAACTTCTGACAAATTAGAACAGGATAAACCAACTGAAGTAAACATAGGCTTAATGACAAAGAAGCAGCTTAAGCATAAGCTGAAAGAGATTAGAAATGTCAACAAGGTAAAGGAAGCGAGGAAAATTAGGAATGGAAAGGAAGGTGTGTACAAAAGCAATAACTATATGCATGTTCCTAATGCTCCTAGAAAAAAATGTTATAACTGTGGAAACTCTAACCATCTTGCTTCTTTTTGCAGGAAGAATAAAGATATAAACTCTTTACCTCCTAGTTCAGGAGTTAAGAGTAAGTCTGTTAGGTTTAAGCCATAAAATCCTTGTTTTCATTGTGGTAGTTTATGGCATTCCATTTATACTTGTAAGGAATATCATAGTTTGTACTATGATTATTAGCAAATAAAACCTTCTTTGAAGAAAGTTAGTATTATTCCATCTAGTGTAAAGCCTGATGCAAAGTCCGATATAAGTTCTGATAAACAACATGTTAGCATAAACTCTGAAATTAAATCCGCTGCAAATGCTAACAAACTTAAAAAGGCCAAAGGATCCAAGAAAGTATGGGTCCTTAAAACTAACCATTAGTGGTCTTTGTGATTGCAGGGCAACAGGAAAAACATCCTAGTGCTGGACAGTGGATGTTCAGGACATATGACTGTAAATAAAGCCCTGCTATCAGACTTTGTGGAGAATGCCGGCCCAAGAGTTACTTATGGAGATGGCAACATGGGAATAACTCTGGGATATGGCAATATAAATCTTGGGAATGTCATCATTGAATCAGTAGCTCTAGTCTCAGGACTTAAACATAATCTGCTAAGTGTAAGTCAAATCTGAGGAAAAGGTTATCATGTGGATTTCTTTGAAGAACACTGTGAAGTTGTAAGCAATTCTACAGGCAAAGTAGTTCTGAAAGGTTACAGGCATGGTAACATTTATGAAGCCAGACTTTCAACAAGTTCTGATGGTTCTGGAATCTGTCTGTTGAGTAGAGCATCAATTGAAAAAGTTGGAATTGGCACAAAAGACTCTCTCTTTTAAATATTAACAACATAAATGAGCTTGTAAAGAAAGATCTTGCGAGAGGACTACCAAAATCAATATTTGCTCCTGATGGCCTTTGTGATTCATGTCAAAAGGCAAAAAAAAGAAAATCTTCATTCAAGAGCAAAACTGAATCCTCAATTCTTGAGCCTTATCACCAACTATATGTTGATCTATTTGGTCCAGTCAATGTCATGTCAATTGCAAAGAAGAAATATGCTATGGTTATAGTGGATGAGTTCACAAGGTACCCTTGGGTTTATTTCTTGCCCAAGAAGAATGAAACTGCATCTACTATAACTGATCATGTCAGACAGCTGGATAAGTTGGTCAAAGATTCTGTTAAAATTATAAGAAGTGATAATGGCACTGAGTTTAAGAATTCATTATGGAAGAGTTCTGCAAAGAGCATGGAATCAAACATGAATTTTCTGCACCTGGAACTCCACAACAAAATGGAGTTGTAGAAAGAAAGAACAGGACTCTCATTGAAGTTGCACAAACTATGCTTGATGAAACAAAGTTACCAACCTACTTTTGGGCTGAAGCTGTACAGACTGCTTGTTTTACACAGAATGCTACACTCATAAACAAGCATGCAAAAACACCATATGAGATGGTGAAGAAAAATAAGCCAAATCTGAAATACTTTCATGTATTTGGTTGTAAGTGTTTTGTTCTTAAGACTCATCCTGAACCGCTGTCAAAATTTGATCTAAAAGCTGATGAAGGAATTTTTGTTGGATATCCACTTTCCACAAAAGCCTTCAGAGTCTACAATTTAACCACAAGGGTTGTCATGGAATCTATCAATGTATCTTTTGATGATAAGAAGATTACTGGACTTGAAGATTTCAATGATCACGATCAGCTGAGATTTGAAAATGAAGATTTAAACTATGATACTGTAAATTCTGATGACTTAAACTCTAAACCTGTAAGTTCTTACGGGTTAAGTTCTGATGTCATTGAAACTGTGGTAACTACTCCAAGGGAAAATTCACCTGTCTAGGGGGAGCAAGCTGAAGATCATACCACAACTCAAGACTCTCAAGAAGCATCGGAACCTGTTACTGGCTCTTCAAGTTCTGATTTGTCAAGTTCTGATGAGCCAAATTCTGATAATTTTGGAAACTCTGATACTTCAAATCCTGATCCAACTCAAATACTGAAGTGTCAGAGAGCATAACTACAGGGGGATCATCAGAAAATGCTGATGGAGATAGCATGGATCATGGCGGAGGATCTAGTTCTAGAAATCAACTTCCATCTGCAAGAAAGTGGACCAAATCACAAACACCTGACTTAATAATTGGAGATCCTGAAGCAGGTGTCTGAACTAGAACTGCAACATCAAATGAATGTCTCTATCATTCTTTTCTATCTCAGAATGAACCAAAGAAAGTGGAAGAAGCTCTTCAAGATGCTGATTGGGTGCAAGTAATGCAGGAAGAGTTAAATGAATTTGAAAGAAATAAAGTCTGGACCCTAGTGCCAAGACCAAAGAACAGATCCATTGTTGGCACAAAATGGGTGTTCAGAAACAAAACTGACAGTGATGGCATAATTACAAGGAACAAAGCAAGGCTGGTTGCTAAAGGCTACTCTCAACAGGAGGGTATTGATTATGAATAAACATTTGCACCAGTTGCTAGATTGAAATCCATAAGAATATTTTTGGCTTATGCTGCTCACAAAAAGTTTAAAGACTTTCAAATGGATGTGAAAAGTGCTTTTCTCAATGGAGAATTGGAAGAAGAGGTGTATGTTGAACAACCTCCAGGCTTTGTAGATTCAAAATTTCCAAATCATGTCTACAGGCTTGAAAAAGCACTTAATGGCCTTAAGCAAGCTCCTAGAGCATGGTATGAGACTTTAGCTAAATTCCTCCTGGAAAGTGGATTTCACAGAGGCACAATTGATAAAACACTGTTCTACCTCAACCATGGAAAGGACTTACTTTTGGTACAAATATATATTGATGATATCATATTTGGTTCTACAAATGCCAAACTCTGTAAAAGTTTGCAAAACTAATGCAGTCAAGATATCAAATGAGTATGATTGGAGAACTTAGTTATTTTCTGGGACTTCAAGTCAAGCAAAATGAAGAAGGTACTTTTATCTGTCAATCCAAGTATACCAGAAATTTACTCAAGAAATTTAGAATGCAAGACAGTTCAACTGCATCCACTCCCATGGCCACTACAACCAAGTTAGATAAAGATACTGGTTCATCAGTAGATATTACTAACTACAGAGGTATGATTGGCTCTTTACTCTATTTAACTGCTAGTAGACCTGAATCATGTATGCTACCTGTCTTTGTGCAAGATTTCAGGCTGATCCAAGAAAACCTCATTTAATAGCCGTGAAAAGAATTTTCAAGTACCTCAAGGGTACAACTGATCTAGGATTGTTGTATCCTAGAGAATCAGATTTTAAGCTAATAGGTTACTTTAATGCAGATTTTGCAGGATGCAAAATCGACAGGAAAAGCACAAGTGGAAGCTGCCAATTTCTTGGAGGCAGATTAGTTTCTTGGTTTAGCAAGAAACATAAATCAATTTCCACATCAATTGCAGAGGCAGAATATATTATTGCAGGAAGCTGTTGTGCACAAATTCTTTGGATGAAGAATCAGTTACTGGATTATAGGTTAAAATTTTCTAAAAATCCTATTTAT